>NW_024037374.1:982410-1137461 GCF_015832195.1 Motacilla alba alba
CCAGGCCTTCGCTCCCTGACACGGGACAGCGGCGGCTCGGGGCCGGCGGCCGCGCTGCCGAGCGGCGGAGCTCGGGCCGGGGAAGCCGCAGCGGAGGCGGCGGCAGCGGCCGCGCCGCCTGTGTCCTCCGTGGGCCCCGGGAGCAGCCGGGGCCGGGGCCGGGGTCGGGGTCGGGGTCGGGTCTGGACCCTGCGTCGGGGCCGGGGCCGGGCTCGGGCCAGGCGGAGCCAAAGGGCGGCGATGCCGCCCCAGCCCCAGGCACTGATGCCCGCCCAGCAGCGCCACCGCCAGCACGGCCAGAGCCGCACGGAGGCGAGACCGCGGCGGGACGCCCGGGGCCGGGGCCGGGGCCGGGGCAGCCCCGCCCGGGGCCGGGGGCGGGCCGGGGGCATGGCCCGGGCCGGCAGGGGGAGAGGGAGGCGGGGAGAGGAGAGGGACGCCGCGAGACGGACACCGAGAGAAGGGTGCCCGACAGCGGGAAAGGGACAGAAAGAGAATGAGAGAAAGAGAGAAATAAAGAAAGAGTGATAAATAGTCGCTCTTTTTACTGCCGCCGCTTCCGCTGCTGCTGCTGTCGCCGCTGCCGCCGCTGCAACTGAAGCCCCGGGGCCGTTTGTCCGCGTGTCCGTTCCCCGCTCGCCCCACGAGCCCCACGGCCGAGCCCCGCGCGCCCCGGGACAGCCCCTTGCTCTGTCCAAACACGGCAGCTTTGCAGCCTTGAGCCCACATGCAGAGCCCTGACTCCCGCACACTGGCACAGCAATCCCCTCGCTGCCTGCTCTGCCTTGGCCTTGCTGAGCCTCAAACACTGTCGGGCACATTCCCTTGCTGGAGGATTCCTGCCTGAGCCAAGCACTGCCCTTACATCGCCAGTGTTGCTTTCCAGTGACAACAGGGGAAGGCAAACTGTGTGTGGCTCCAGGTATTTTAGAGTGTCTAAAACTCGCCAAGTCACCGATGTTAGTGGTGAGGTGCATTTGGAATGAATGGGAAGGAGAAGCAGTGCAAGATGGAAAAGGGGAGCAGAGAAAGAAATAAAAGATCTTGGATTGTTTCTTTCATTTTCATTTCACTTCTGGAAAGCTGTTTCAGATTTCCAGCAATCTTCTCCTGTCTACTCTTCTCAAGAACCTCTCATGCAGAACAAGGGTGAGCTTCTGTCCCAAGATTTGCCAGCAGCTGCAGCTTCTCTTGCCTTTCCACACTGCACTGTGTGCGCAGCAGGACTTTTGCAGCAAAGCAGGAGAAATGTTTGGAGCACTTGACATGTCCTTTCTTTCCCTGGTGGGCTGGGGAGTTGTGCCACTGGTGAAGTTTTCATTGAGACTGTTTGTGCTGGTTTAGGGCCCGGCAGGGGGAGAGAGAGGCCGGGAGAGGAGGGGACACTGGTAAAGGGAGAACGGGACAGGGTGCGGGACTGCAGGAGTGGGAGAGGATGAGCAAGAGGGAGTTAATAAAGTCGCTTCCTTCACTGCTTTCGCTGCTGCTGCTTCTCCACAGTCCTGTTTGCTCCTTCCAAGCGCCTTTCCTGGAGAACCAGGTGCAGCTTCTGTCACAAGATGTGTCACCAACTGCAGCTTCTCTTGTTTTCCACACCGTGCGAGCAGCATGACTCTTGCAGCAAAGCAGGACAAATACTTGATAAACTTTACAGCTTGTTCTTTCTTTTCCTTGTGGGCTGGGGAGTTGTGGCATTGGTCAAGTTTTCATTGTTACTGTTCTACCCTAAGAAATCTTGACAGGCAACCAGGAATTGTTAGGGAATGCAAGCCTGAGTGAATGCAGAGAAAGAATCTCCAGAGGCTGCAGCCAGAAGTGGAGAGTTGTGTGATAATCATTCCATCGTCCGCATGGACAGCTTGAAAGTGATCTAGAAGATGAAAATGGGCTGACAGGAGGAGTTTGTTTCTGTGTTTAGTTCAAATGCTTCTACATCTCATGCACTGATATAAATCAAGTGTACAATCAGTTCACGAAAAGCAACGGAAGAAGCTGGACCTCTCAGGAGATGACTGAAAGGATCTGAAAAGGAGAACTGCAGTGAATGACTTGGTGAACTTTGTGTTCAAGAAGGGTCATTTTTTCCTAATAATTTCCAGTCTGTTCCCTCCCCTTTTGTCCTTCCTAAAAAAGCCATTTTCATCCCATATTGCCCATGAAATGGGAACCCTGAGCTTGTGGAAGTGCCTGAAAGATGCCCTGTTTCTTGGCAGGGACACTGAGGCTGCAACAGGAGCCTGAGCCCTCTCTGGGACTGCCTCCTCTGAGCTGGAGTTTGTGCCATGCTGGGAGAGGAGGAGGATGGGGAGAAGGCTGGGTGCTGTGTGGCAGGAGCAGGAGGTTTGGGCATCAGGACATTCGGCAATGGGCGGCCGTGCCCGGGGCTCTGGGCCTGGCCCCGCGTGCGCTGAGCTCCCGACACTGCGGGAGCTCCCCGGGCTGGGCTCAGCTTCCTGCTGGGACTGGGCAGCAGGCTGGGCTGCAGCTGGGATCAGCAGCAGCTGGAAATACCTCTGGGCATCTCCATTTTCTGCTGCTGCTCAGAAGAAGCAGTGAAGGGATACTAGAAGTTCTGGCTTTTCTTTCTCTGGATGGATTTTTTAATTTCATGTGACACTCCAGTGGCAATTTCTGTGATGGCCTATGTCAGATGATTCTATTTCAGCAGCAGCAGCAACAAGGCTGTGTTTGAACACTGCAAATGTGGCCTGTGTGGCTTGAATTCTCCTTGACTTTGTGCTCAGGGACTTGAGAGCATTTCAAGATCTGCTAATCATGATGCCTGTGACAAAAAGCCTTAGTTCCCCATCTCAAAAGCACTCTCAGTAGCGCTGATCACAAAAAGCAATTGAAGTTTTACAGATAAAATTCAAATGGCAAGCAGAAGAGGGACAAGAGCAGTCAGGATCTCCAATTCTTAAGGCAAAGGAAAAAGGAAAAGGGTCTGTGAGAGGCTGTGGGAGGCCAGGCACCCCATGGAACCACGGGTCAGTTATGACACTGCGGAACCAAGGAGGCTGTTGCTGAGCGTATGAAAGCTCATGGAACCAAAAGTCCACTGTGCCATTGTGGGACCTCATGGAACCATGGAGAACATTACAATAGTTTGGGACCCTTTGGAACCAAGGGGCCGTTGTGCCACTGCAGGGCTCCGTGGAACTAAGAACTCGTGTACCAGTGAGAAGCCCAGTGGAATCAAGGGGCCATTCCATATTTCAGGGCTTCATGGAAGCAAGGTGCCCCTGGGACTCTGCAGGGTCTCATGAAATCCTGGAGTGGTGCAGCCTGAGTTGCTGCTAGGAAAGTCCAGGGGAAAGAAGCAAAAAGGGCCTTTGCATAATATCCACAGATGTTAATTCAGGTGCCCAGTAAGATGTTCAGGCCCAAGGCACACACACATTCAGGGTGCAGCTTTCTCTCCCCTCAGGGGAACTCGGGCTGCGCCTGCTCTGGGGGCAGTACCAAGAGTGCCAGTCAGGCAATAGGGAGGGATTGTCTCAGGGACACAGGAGCGAGGGAAGGAGCCAGTAGGGTCAAACAGCTTGGAGGGAAGCTGCTTTGTCTCCCGAACTTAGGGGATGCCCCCCAGGGCCTCCACACTGGAGACCATCCTGACACTTTGAGGCCTCGTTGAATCAAGGGGCTCTGCAGGGCCTTGTGGAAGCAAGGAGCCATTGTGACACTGCAGGGCCTCATGGAAGCAATGGGACCATTCTGGCACTCTGAGTGCCCATGGCACCAAGGGGCCAGTGTGACACCGCAGGGCCTCATAGAGCCAAGGCAACCACTGTGACACTGTGAGGTCTCATGGCAGCAGGGGGCCATTGTGACACTGTGGGTCCCCATGGAAGCAAGGGGCCAGTGTGACACAGCCAGGCCATGTAGAACCAAGGAGCCATTGTGATTCTGGGGAGCCCAATAGAACCAAGGGACCATTGTGAGACACGGCAAGGCCTCATGGAAGCAAGGGGCCATTGTGCCCCTGTGGAGCCAAGGAGACCATTGTTATATCACTGGGCCTCTTGGAAACAAAGATCTCTTGTGATACTACGGGGCCTCATGGAACCAAGGGGCAATTGTGATGCTGCAGGGCCCCGAGGATCCAAGACCATGGAACAGATCTGCATGGCTTGGCTTGACTGGTCCAGCTTGGACCTGGACATGTTGAGGGTTGCTTCTCATCAGCCCTGAAACTCTGGAGTTCTGTGCTTTCCTTCCTGTTGGAAAGAACTCTCCCACTCCTCCAGGGGTTAATGGCCAAAATTGGGATTCTGCCTCCATATTTGATTATATCCAAAGATTGTTCCCATATGAAACCTGCCAGGACAGACAGTTCTGGATGGCCTTGGCATCTTGTTGGCCACCTCCTACCTGCCTTCAAAACACTGGAGGGATGTGCTTTTCTTTCCATCGGAAAAAACATCTTTGAAGTCCAGGTGTCTATGGCCAAAATTGGGAATCTGCCTCCAAAATTCCTTCTATCCAAGGATGGCTCCCAGACAGAAGCTGCCAGGGCTGTCTAGGTTCCCTTGGCTTCCTGAGGGCCAGCTCTCATCTGCCTGTGAAACACTGGGGCTCTGTACTTCCCTTCCTATGGAAAAGAACTGTCATTCTGCTCCAGGCACCCATGGACAAAAGTGGGGTTAGGCTTCCCAAATTCCGTCTATCCAAGGATTGCTCCCAGACAAAAGCTGCCAAGACAAAGAGGTCTGGCTGGCCTTGGCCTCCTTGGGGCTGCTTTGAATCTGCCTT
Organism: Motacilla alba alba; assembly: GCF_015832195.1. NCBI lineage: Eukaryota > Metazoa > Chordata > Aves > Passeriformes > Motacillidae > Motacilla > Motacilla alba. The sequence continues at coordinate 987,163 of NW_024037374.1, forward strand.
TGAAAAACTGAGGCACTGCCTTTTCCTTCCTGTGAAGAAGAACTGTCATTCTGGTCCAGGAACCCATGGCTGCAATGGAATTCCACCCCCAAAACTCCCCACATGTCCAAGGGTTGCAAGGACAGAGAGCTCTGGCTTGCCTTGGCCTCTGGTGACTGCCTCTGTTTGGGGACAAAGGAGCTCTGTGCTCAGTGGGGTGGAGACTGAGGACAGCAGACGGGAGCCCTGGGAGGGATTGAAGGGCAATTTCAGAGATGGTGGATCCTTTTGACAGAATAGAAAACAGGGAGAAAAAAAAAATTAATGTAAATTGCAGCTGGGGAGGTCCAGACTGGACACAAGGAGAAAGGAATTTCTCTGCCAGGGAAGGGCTGTGGTGCAACACATGCCCCAGAAGGAGTCTGGGCCAGCCCAAGGCTTTGTGTGGGCAGGCAGAGGCAGGCAGGAGGCAGAGCTGCCAGCAAAGGAAGGGGCCAGCCAGGTGGGGCAGCCGGGGGATGAGGACAGCCTGCAGGGACAGAGGCGCAGGGCAGGGACACCGTGGGACAGCCTGGGCTGCACAGGGCACAGGGATGGGCAGCAGCTGCAGGGCCCTGACCGAGCCAACTTGGGCAGCACTTTGGCCATGGCTGCTGGCCCTGGGCCTGAGGCCACGAGGGGACAAGTGACCCTTGCAGCGCTGGGGCCTCATTGCCTCCTTGGCCCTGCTCAGCAGCCTGGCAGGGGCCGCCCCATGGCCCTGCCCTTGGCATTGCCCATCCCCACATGCCAGTGCCATCCCGGGAAGAGCCCTGAGCAAGGAGGGAGGGACAGGATCTGCCTTGCCAGGGGCTGGGGCTCAGGCCTTGGCCCTTTGCATTCCTGAAACACATCCAGCTTTGCTCAGCACCAGGGACACCTTTCCCTTGCTTGTCCCCAGCTGTCATCACTGCCTCCAGTGTTCTGCTCTAACTGGAGCCTGGGGACACTTTCTCAGTGGGACTTATTAAAACTTCAAGAAACTTTGGAGTTTTAATGTGACTTTGAGTTCTTGAGAAGTTTTTTGAAGACACTCTCAGGGATGGAATCTGATGTAAACAACAGCAAAGCCCCAGGAGGGTCATTAAAGTCCTTGTGCTGTGTCTGTGCTGCTGAGCTGGGCCACGCTCCTGGCACAGAGGCAGCTCCTGGCACTCTGAAGAAGAAGAGCTCTTCTGAAGAAGAGCTTCAAAAAGACATTTCTCCTGAGGAGCAGCTCCTCTCCCAGCCCAGCAGGGCTGAGGGCACTGCCTGCAGGAACCTGAGAGCAGTGAAGCAGACAGAGGCTCAAAGCAGCTGCAAGGACAATTCTGAGCTCATTCAGGGAGAAATCTTCAGCACTTCTGGCACAGTCAGTCTCTGGCTGCTGGGATCTGCTGAAGCTGAGCCAGGACAGCACTGATGTGACTGTAAGGATGGCTCTGCTGCCGTTGCTGCTTTGGGGGAGGATGTGCTGCAGAGCAGGGCTGCCCTGGGCACCGTCAGAGGGACAGGGCAGGACGGCTCCTGCTGCCAGGGACGGCTGCAGGGGGTGAAGCTGGGGCTGCAGCCAGGGCTGCCCAGGGCTGTCCTGCAGAGCAGCTCCTGCAGCCCTCAGGGCTCCTGGCCAGCCCAGAGCATGTGCCACCTGCCAGGGGCAGCTCTCAGCCTGCCTGGCAGCTCCCCATGGACGCTGCAGGGCAGCTGTGGGTGCAAGGAGTGACTCCTGCTAGTGACTGCTGCTCTGGAGAGGGTGCTGTGTGGGCCAGGGATGCTCAGAGCTCCAGCTCATGCCCAGCTCATTTCTGAGGCGACTTGTCATGAGCCTGTTCAGGGCAGGAGTTTCTTGCTTGGGTCTCTGCTTTCCTGAATCTGTGCTCCCACTTTTCCCTGGCTCAGCTTGGTGGCAATGGAAACTCATCTGTGCAGGGCAGAGCAGGGGCTGAGGCTCTTGAACCATCACACTGAGGGTTCCTGGGAAGCTCAGCAAGTGCCTGCACCTGCCCAGCCTCCAGATCCATGCAGCATCAGCCTTCCAGGGTGCCCAGGCTGGGGGAGCTGTTCTTTAATCCCTGCAGGGCCGAGCAGCTGCAGGGCAGAGCTGGCCCAGGGGCTGGGCTGGGCTCTGGCAGCTCTGGCAGGGAAGGAGCCCAGGGCCACAGGAGCAGCTGGGGCTGGGACAGCTCCAGCAGCAGAGCCGTGGGCAGGGAGGGAGGGAGGCAGTGCTGAGGGAAGCCCTGCTGCAGGGCACATGTGGCACCTGCCGGCCCTGCCCTGCAGGGCAGACACTGCCCTGAGCAGCCCAGCTCTTGCGTCCCCTCCCAGCCAGCACAGCCCTCAGCCCGGGGGCTCGGGGCCCTCAGTCCCTCCTGGGCCAGCAGAGCAGCACCAGAGATGAAGGGCATCTCTCCGGCCATGTGCCCATTCCCTTCTGACCAGGGCCTGAGGGCCACTGTCCTGCCCTGGTGCTGCCTGGCAGGGGCTGGGCAGGGCTGGGCAGGGAAAGGCTTTTCCTCAGGCCAGGCTCGCTCTCTCTCCTTGCCTTGCCCAGGTGCTCCTGGCAGTGCTGAGGGGCTCTCTGGAATGGCAGCTCCAGCTGCAGGGTCAGGCCCAGCCCTTGGGCTCCTCCTGTGCAGGCTGAGCACAGCACTGGGGTGTCCCAGCTCCCTGTGCCCGGGGAGCTCTGGGCAGGGCAGCCTGGGAGGCTGGCAATGAGCCGACTCTCCTCAAGCAGTGCCATGGACAGGAGCCTTGGTGTGTCCCCGGGATGCCATCCAAGCTGTGAGCTGCCTCCAGGGACACTGGGGGACAGGAGTGTCCTTGGCCAGGAGGGGGGCTGAGACTCTGAGACAGGCTGAGCCACTTTGCTCTGCTGTGGGTGCCTCTGCTCTCAGCTGTGTCAGGCTGATTTTCAGGGGAACCCAGGGACTGCCCTGGATCTCAGAAGGGGCAGCTGGGGACAGATGGAGCGACAGAGCAGCTCCCCTCAGCCTTCACTGAGGTACAGCCAAGGCTCTTGCATTGCACAGTTCTCCCTGGGCACAGCAGGAAACTCTCTCAAACTGCCTTTGGCCATCATGGCTCCTTAGCCCTGGGACAGGAGATGCTTCCCAGCTCCTCAGCCTCAGGAGCAGATTGGGCTGATGAAATCCAAGCCCAGGCCTGGCCCCTGTCCCCATTCCCATGACCTCACTGCTGCAGAGCAGAGCTGACCCCTCGGTGTCCATGGGCAGAGCCCCTGCTCATCACAGCAGCGGGGCCAGATCCCAGCAGAGCTCCAGGCACAGGGCTGAAGGAAGGGCTCTGAGAAAAGGAAAACTGGGCTGAACAGAGAGGCAGGGGCAGGGCTGGGAGAAAGGGCTGGGACATTGCTCAGGAAAGTCTCCTCTGACTTCTCACGGTGTCCTCCCTGAACAGCTCCCCATGGCCAGAGACAGCAAATGTCCAACAGCAGCTCCATCAGCCACTTCCTCCTGCTGGCACTGGCAGACAGGCGGCAGCTGCAGCTCCTGCTCTTCTGCCTCTTGCTGGGCATCTCCCTGGCTGCCCTCCTGGGCAACGGCCTCATCATCAGCGCCGTAGCCTGCGGCCACCACCTGCACACGCCCATGTTCTTCTTCCTGCTCAACCTGGCCCTCAGCGACCTGGGCTCCATCTGCACCACTGTCCCCAAAGCCATGCACAATTCCCTCTGGGACACCAGCACCATCTCCTACACAGGATGTGCTGCTCAGCTCTTTTTCTTTCTGTTCTTCATTGGAGCAGAGTTTTCTATCGTGACCGTCATGTGCTACGACCGCTACGTGTCCATCTGCAAAGCCCTGCACTACGGGACCCTCCTGGGCAGCAGAGCTTGTGCCCACATGGCAGCAGCTGCCTGGGCCAGCGCCTTTCTCAATGCTCTCATGCACACGGCCAATACATTTTCCCTGCCCCTGTGCCATGGCAATGCCCTGGGCCAGTTCTTCTGTGAAATCCCACACATCCTCAAGCTCTCCTGCTCACACTCCAAACTCAGGGAACTTGGGCTTTTTGTGCTGAGTGCTCTTCTATATTTTGCTTGTTTTGTGTTCATTGTTTTCTCCTATGTGCAGATCTTCAGGGCCGTGCTGAGGATCCCCTCTGAGCAGGTACAAGGACGGCACAAAGCCTTTTCCACCTGCCTCCCTCACCTGGCAGTGGTCTCCCTGTTTATCAGCACTGGCGCATTTGCCTACCTGAAGCCTCCTTCCATCTCCTCCCCATCCCTGGATCTGGCCCTGTGAGTTCTGTACTCAGTGGTGCCTCCAGCCCTGAACCCCCTCATCTACAGCCTGAGGAACCATGAGCTCAAGGATGGCATGAGAAAAATGATGACTGTATCGTCTGAAGCATTAAACTCTCTTTTCTGCTGCAAAGGTTTTAGAATGTAACTCTTCACAATCTTAGCCTGTTTGTCTATTTTTTACTATGGTAACATTTTCTATTGTTGTAGTATTTCTTAAAAAATACTGTAGTATTACTCTTAGCATCCCTACATTAATATCTACCTTCCTTTTGAAACACAAAGACTTGCAAGCGGTTTGTTCCCTGTGCATTTGAATAAAAACAAGTGACTGTCCTGACCTGCAAGGCATTTCCTCAGCCCTTCTCTGTCCCTGCAGGGCCAGTGCCTGTGGGCAGAGGTGGAGGGAAGAGACTGCCAGCACAGCAGCACAGCCAGGGACAGTGGCCCTGGCTCTTCCCACATCTGCCCTGCCCAACTCCACCCTCTCCTTCCCAGCCCTGCTGTGGCTGTAAGGCCGGAGTGCTCTGGCAGCTGGGTCACTGTCCTGCTGCGTGTCCCTGCAGTGACCACAGGCAGGGACAGGCCACGGGCACTGCTGGGACACAGCTGGGACACAGCACAGCAGCTCCTTCAGCAAAGGGCATCTCCTGAGGGCAGGGCAGGAAGGCTTCGCTCTCCTCCAGAGCCACTCTCAGGAACAGGCCCAAGGAACAGACTCTGAGGAGGCTCCTTGTGTTCCTTGTTCTCCCAGGGCTCCGTGGGATGAGATCAGAGTCCCAGGGTGGCCTTCAGGGGACTCAGGTCTGGGTCAGGTTTTGCTTGTGCGTGGCCAGTGCCCATCAGCTGGTGAATGGTCTGTGCTGAACCTTCCTGGGGCTCGGCAGCTTGTGCCAGGGCTGATGGCAGGGGAATGTTTGTCCGGAGGGCCTTGGGAGCTGCCAGGAGAACACAGGGGACCTGCAGGGACAGAGTGTGCCAGGGACCAGCAGGGAGTGGAGCTCACTGGGCACAGGGCTGGCCAGGGTGGGGTCACCTGAGATCAAGGACTGAATGTCTGCTGTGAGGCAGGAGAGCTCTGCAGCCCAGGGGACACAGCAGGCCCAGGGAAAGGAGTCTGGGCACTGACTCCTCTGACCTCAGGGAGCTCCCCCAGGAGGATCCAGGGCAGCCCCAAGCCCATCTGGCAGCCCTGGCACAAGGCAGGCACCTCTGAGGCCCCTCCATGGCCCCGCAGAGCCTGTGTGGGAGGGGGTCAGTGCAGGGAGCAGCATCAGCTGCCTCTGTGTGCCAGGCTGAGCAGCAGAGCCCAGCAGAGGCAGCCCAGGGCCCCGGGCAGCACAGCCCCCGAGCTCTGCAGAGCAGCAGCCCCAGCTCGGGGCTCTGGGGAGCAGGGCAGGGGCTGCAGCAACGGCTGCTCAGGCCAGCACAGACGTGTTCCCCTGGCAAAGGCTCTGGGGGCAGCTGGCATGTGCCAGGAGCAGAGCAGGAGCCCGTGGGTGTGCAGAGGAGCCCTGGCAAGAGGCTGCCCTGTCCCTGGGCCAGCAGGAGCTGCCTGAGGAGCCCCAGGGCCAACTCTGTGCTGCTGTGCTGGGCAGCGGGGCTGGCCCTGGGGCTGCAGGAGCTGCCCGAGCTGAGCACCTGCTGAGCATTCCAGACACAGAGTGGCTGTCCCTGAGCTCCAGTGCCTCCAGTTCCTGCTGCAGGGCCAGGCAGGGCTGGGCTGCTCAGCTGGGCTGGTGCAGGGGCAGGGAGAGGAAAACAATGGACCCTTGGTTATACGAGTCCCTGCAGCATCAGAATGATCTCCATGGTTCCATGTGGCCCCACAGTGTCACTCTGGTCCCCTTGGTCACACGAGGCCCCACAGTGTCACTCTGGTCCCCTTGGTCACACGAGGCCCCACAGTGTCCCAAGGCACCTCTGCCTCTGTGGCCCCACAGTGTCTTTTTCTGGTGGGCAGGGTCAGCACCAAAGACACAGACACCAAGTTCAGGAATTGTGTGATTTCTTGTAATGCAAACCTGCAAAGAATCCCAGAAGGAGCAGCTCAGCAATGCACCCAGTCATCACCACCAAGGATTGCCTGCAGTGATTCAGAAAGATCCAGCACCAGTCCCCCTCAGCCTTTGCCATCCCCCAGATGCACACAGCAGCGGGGGGAAGCTGTCACAGCCAAGGGCTGCAGAGCCACTCCTGGGCACTGGGATTGCTGCAGGTGCCTCCAGCCACAGGAGAGGCTCCAAGCCCGCTGTGAGAGGGCCCAGCTCTGACAGTGCTGAATGAACAAACTGACAGCACTGCTAGTGTGGGAACAGCTGCTTTCATCCTCCTCTTGGGTTCCTCCCAAAGCCTGGCCAGGGCTCAAGGAGGAACCAAGGGAGATGACTTTGACCATACAGCCCCAAACAAGGCCCGATGTTGGATTTCATGGCCTTGTCTGGCTTCTAAATGCAGAAAGGTCAATACATGTTTCACTAAGGAGTGGCTGCATCTATCACAGTGCTAATGACCATGCACATTTCATTAGTGAGCAGGTACAAAGATAACCTTTGGTTGGCAGGTTCATCCAGAGGTCACCTTTGGCTCAGGGCCTGCTGTCCAGGCCTCACTCAGGGCTGTTGTCCAGGCCTTGGCACTGCAGGGACGGGCTTTAGTGCTGGGCTTGACACTGCTGGGTGACTGGCTGGACTGGAGCAGCTCAGAGGTCTTTTCCAACAGAAAGGATTCTGTGATTCCATTATTCTATCTGCTGCATTCAGCTAGGTCTATTTTAGCAGCATTACTTTGGTCAAAAAGTTTCCCCTTGCCCAGCTCTTGTGGCCTGAGGCTTCAGCTCCTTCAGCTCCTGGTGCTAAGCTGCTCATGCTGAACGAGACAACTTGGAGAGATGAATACAGTCCATCCAATTCCTTCTGGGACACAGAAAGGAGGGGAGGATGTGGAAACAGGAGCATTGGTTGGTGTGGCCTCCTCTCTGCCCTTCACGCCTTTCAGCGCTTTGAACCAGCCAAGAGCTTTCTCCAAGAGTGCAATGGAGCAGCTGTTCTGCTCCCAGGTCTGGCTCTTCCCAGTCTCTGACCTTGCCTGCTTTTGTCCCTCTTGCTGTGCCCTCTGCTCCCCCAGGGCTCGCTGGCTGCTGCCCAGGACTGTGGGACTGGCACAGATCCAGGGGTCCAGACCCTCCTTTCTGTGCCCTTGGAGCTGCCTGGGCACAGCAGCCTTTTCCATCTGGAAGCTGCCCATGGACAGGGAGTCCCCAGCTCCGTTCCTTGCACAACCTCCAGGAGCCAGGGCTGCCATCTCAAGTCCCTGCTGGCACTGGGGGCTCCCAGGTGCCTCAGGCTGCTGTGACACCGCTGCACACGCCAGGGAAGAGTGGCAGGGGCTGTGCTGAAAATCAGCTCCATGAGCTGCTGCTGCTGCTGCTGCTGCTGTGGGGTCATTTGTGCAGCCCTGGCCCAGAGTCAGGGATCAGATCCAGGCCCTGCTGCTGCTCCCTGGGGATCAGCCCCAGTTTGGGTGTTGCTGTCAGGGCCAGCAGAAGCGGTGGCTGGAGCAGCGGGTGCTGACAGTGCCCCAAGGCCCGGGGCTGGAGGGGTCCCTGGGCTGGGGCTGGGAGGGAGCTGCCCCTTGTTCTCCCTCCACCCCAAGCAGAGCTGGGCCAGGCACAAGTGGGGCAGCACAGCCACCAGGGAGCCTGCGAGTCTCTTCCAGCCCTGGCTGCTCAGAGTTTGGGCCTTGGAGCCTCAGGTGGGCAAAGGCAGCTGCTGCTGGTCCCTCTGTGTGCCCCCGTGCTCAGCAGTGCTGCTCCATCAGTCTGTGCCCAGCAACGGGGAAAAGCCTCAGCCCTGCAGGGCCAGGAGCCGCCGGGCTCTGCCTGAGCAGCTCAGCCAGCAGGAAGGGAGCTGTTCCTCACGGGAACCAGGAGCAAAGGACATTCCTCTTATAGGACGTTTTCTATTTAAAGGGAAAAAAAAAAGAAAAAAACCCCTAGATAAATAAAACCCAAGTGTTGGTGAAAAAACTTCTTTAACTTTGAATTAAGAGGGAAATTATCTTTTTGAAAAAGAGAACTTAGTTATTTACATTGTTAATGTGCTGATGGCATGGATCCATCTTACTGAACTCAGCAGCCTTTTCAAAGATTTTGGGCCTTGTTTCTAACATTGTTATTCTAGGTTGTGTTTGAAGCAAGAGGAAATTGCTTTGTGCCCTTCCCGCTCCAAGCAGAACTGGGAATCAGAACTCTGTCAAACCCCAAATCCCTTAACCCTTCCTTCTCACCCTGGTAATGAGCTGCACATTCCCTTTTAAACTGTCAGGGATTTCTGAGAGACACAAAGTCCACTTACGGCTTTTTGCTCTGGTTTGGAAGTGCAGAAGGGCAATTCTCCATCCATCAGCTCCAGACTGCACTGCCTCAGGAACACGGCCCACTGGCCAGCTTTGGCCCACTCGTGGCACTTCTAGAGGAGGAAGAAAGGGCAATTGCACAATTCCTGTCAACAAAGAAGGAAGAATGGGACAGACAAAACATCCTGTGCAGATCCAGGCGTTTAGATGTGGACTGTGGAGAGTCTGGGCTCTTGCCAATTGGATGTGTGTCCCAGCTGCAATCTCCTGGCCTGCAGAAGAGTCTCACTCACCTGCCGCAGCAGAAAGCTCAGGCGCTGTGCTCGGAAAGGGCTCGTCTGATGCAGAGCTGTCAGAGCAATGTGAGGGCAGAGCGAGCCCAGCTGTGCCCAGGGCTGAGCCCAGCAGAGCCCTGGCAGAGCCCAGAGCAGCCTCAGCACCCGCAGAGCCCGGCTGCAAGGAGAGAAACCAGAAACCGCCCATCAGCTGAGGGCTCCTGTCCCCTTGTCCCAGCCACCCGCAGTGTACAGGCCATGCTGGCTGTGCCCAGAGCTGTGCCCAGAGCTGCCCAGCACTGCTGCCTTTGGGAGCAGAGCAGGAGGGCAGCACATGTGCCCAGCCTGCAGCCAGCCAGGGCACATCCACCTCCTCAGCAGCTGCCCAGAGCAGGATGCTCCTGTGCTCGCTGCCATCTCCCAAAAGCTCTGATCCCACCCTGCCAAGCAGACAGGGACCCACCTCATGCCCTCCACGGCTGGAAGAAAAGCTGGTCCCAAACAATGTCCTCAGCCTTCTCCAAGGGCACAGCCCATCCACACCACAGCTGCTCCCAAGCACTTCCCAATCCTGACTGGACCCAACCTAGAAGACTTCCTCCAGAAAAACAAACAGCAAATTATTGAAAATAGATTACAGACAAAAATGGGAAACAAGAAAAAAAGAAAAAAATTGTATCTCTATCAGGGGCTTCAGGAAGGCCCAACCCCAACATGCTGGGGAAAAACCCACCCATGGGTAAGGGACGCCCTCGCTATCTCCCTTCCCCCCTGCACTGCCCCCCAAAATAACAGTGATCCCAAAGCACACAAGGGCAGTGGAGCAGCCCAAGCCCTTCCTTGCCTGCACAGCAAAGCAGCCCCTGCACAGGTTCTGGAGTCCCACCTCTGCTCCCACCATGGGCGTTGGTTTGTGTCGGGCTGGCTGCCCCAGCCCCAGCCCCAGCCCGGGCCACGGTGGCTGCTGGGGGCTGTTGGCAGGGCCAGGAGCCCACTCCCATTTCCTAGCCAGCCCAGCCCATGCCCCCAGCCCTGCCAAAAGCAGCTGGGCAGCCGACTGAAGGATCAGCTGCATCCGCCCCAGCAAAGGGGGAACCTTTGCTTCCCAGCCAGGCTGGGCAATGCCCAAATCTGGGAGCATTTCCCCGGGTCTGGACTCATCTGCAAATTCGCTGGGGAGCCTGGCTTGGAAGAAGGTGCCAGAATCCAAGTCCATCATCTTCAGCTGGCCAGAAGCCAGGTGCAGGAAGAGGTTGTCATCCTTGATGTGCTCCTCGCTGGCTCCAGCAGCAGCCGCAGCCCCACCTGGTAGAGCTTCTCCAGGGGCTCCTTCTCCTTGCCTGGGGTGAGACCAGGCTGTCAGGGTTCTGCCCAGGGCCCCAGCTGTCCGGGAACCAGGACAAGCAAAACCAGCTTGCATGGCAGCCACCAGTGCTGGGCAGAGCAGCTCAGCTCCAGCACAAGGGCTGCGTGTTCCCATCTGATGAGCCCTGGGCAGTGACACAGGCAGGACAAAAAGTCTGGCTTCCCTTGTTTCTGATTGCCAAGGCATGTGTGCAGCTCTGACTTACCAGGGCCCTGCATCAAAGGGCGCCTGTGGCTCTCTCCCTTCTTCTAGGGCAGATGAATATCCTGCATCCAAGGATGACACAACAGCTCTTCTAATGAGGGCCTTTCCACGTCCAGCATGGATAAACACCGCCTGATCAGATCTTGGCACTCTGGGCACAGAAACCAGAAACCGCCGGTCAGCTGCAGAAGGCTCCTGTTGCCTTTGCCCCACTATTCCCGTGCCCAGGCCATGCTGGACGTGCTCAGAGCTGGGCCTAAGCTTTCCCATCGATTCCCTGTTTTGGAGGAGAGCAGGAGAGCAGGACATGTGCCACCTCCTCAGCAGCTGCCAGAGCGGGATGCTGACGAGCCCGCTGCTGTCTCCCAGCACTGGCATTCCCCCCGTGCCCAGAGAAGAGGATGCACCTGGAGAGAGCCGTTGTGGCAGCCAGAGCTGCTGGTCCCAGCTGATCTTCTGGCCCCACATGAAAGGGTGCTCCCCGCAGACCATCTGGTGCAGCACGATGCCCAGGCTCCAGATGGTAGCTGGCTTGCCATAGTACCAGCCAAAGTGGGTCCATTCCGGGGGGCTGTAGGAGCGTGTTACTATGGAATACAGATGGAGTTCAGCAGGGGGATGCTGCTGCTCCCAGGGCCTGGCCCCAGCATCCCTGGGCATCTGGGGACTGCCCCAGTGGCACACAGGGTGACCACTGCCCTCTCGCCAGCACCTGGGACTTGTGTCATGACTTGGGGTTGGAAGAGAAGCCACTGGTGTTGGAAGAGGGCAGTGGAAGCCCCGGCAAGGCCCAACCATGACAAAAACCCCCTCAGTGCTGGGGGAAAAACCATGCCTTCATCCAACCTGCCTGCATTGCCCCAAAAAACATTAGGAACCCAAAGCAAACCAGGTGAGTGGAGCAGTCCAAGCCCTTTCTCACCTGCATACCAAACTGCCTGGGGCACAGGTTCTGGACTCCCCCCCTCTCTGCTATCCCCACCCACGGGGGTTTTTGTCTGGCTGTCTTCTCCAGCCCCAGCCCCAGTCCTGGGCAGAGTGGTGGGCAAAGGCTGCCAGCAGGGCTGGAAGCTGCCTCCCCACCCAGCCCTGCTCAAAAGCAACTTGGCTGAGATCTCAGTGCCATGAAGGGCAGCAAAAGGGAGAATCCCTCCTGCCACACCCAGCTTGGGCTGGGAGATGTTGGGCCATGAGATGCCGGGACCTGGAGCACAGCCCTGCGTGGGCTCACCTGCAAAGTGAATGTAGGCTGTGTCTTGCAGGTAGGTGCCACAGCCAAAGTCAATCAGTTTGGCCTGCCCGGTGGCCAGGTCAACCAGGATGTTGGCTGGTTTGATGTCGCGGTGCAGGACCCCACAGCTGGTGCAGTGCCGCACGGCCTCCAGCACCTGGCGGAACAGCTCCCGCGCCACCTCCTCGCACAGGAAGCCCTGTGCCCGAATGAAATGCTGCAGGTCCTGACACCGCTCCGGGCGCTCCAGCACCATGACGATGTCGTTGGGGAACTCACACCACTCCAGCAGCTGGATGATACCAGGGAAGCCAGTGGACACCTTGGCCAGCAGCACGATCTCCAGCGGTGCGCTGGTGCCGTCGGGCTGCGGGAGGAGCACGATGCCGTCAGTGGGGCCAATGCCGTGCCAGAAGTGGGGAAGCCCTCACCCAGCCCGGGATGCTCTGCGCCCTGCGCTGGCCCCACGCCCGCTCTCCTTCCAGGCGTCCCAAAGGCTCCCACCCTGCCGGGCCTCGGCTCATCTCCGCCCGCCACGGCCCGGCTTCTGCCGCTGGCCCCGCTCACTCACCAGCTCGCCCCAGTGCTGCACGTGGTTCCGAGGCACCCTTTTGATGGCCACCTGCAAGCCAAGGGCAGCAGCGGGCTCAGCTCGCCGCCCGCCCTGCCCACACCCAGCATCCTCCTCCTCCTCCTCCTCGTCCCTCGCCCGCCGCCGGCCCCGCCGCTCACCGGGGCGCCGTCCGAGAGCCGCGTGGCCGCGAAGACGCTGCCGAAGCCGCCGCGCCCCAGCAGCGAGCCCAGCCGGTACTGCTCCTTCAGGCCCCGCTGCGCCTTCCCTGCGGGCGGGACGCGGCTGTCAGCGCTCGGCCCGGGGCCAGCACCGGCCCCCGAGCGCCCCTCAAGCGCCCCGCGCCGGCCATCGCCAGCCCTTCGCTCCCTGACACGGGACAGCGGCGGCTCGGGGCCGGCGGCCGCGCTGCCGAGCGGCGGAGCTCGGGCCGGGGAAGCCGCAGCGGAGGCGGCGGCAGCGGCCGCGCCGCCTGTGTCCTCCGCGGGCCCCGGGAGGAGCCGGGGCCAGGGTCGGGGTCGGGGTCGGGTCTGGACCCTGCGTCGGGGCCGGGGCCGGGCTCGGGCCAGGCGGAGCCAAAGGGCGGCAATGCCGCCCCAGCCCCAGGCACTGATGCCCGCCCAGCAGCGCCACCGCCAGCACGGCCAGAGCCGCACGGAGGCGAGACCGCGGCGGGACGCCCGGGGCCGGGGGCGGGCCGGGGGCATGGCCCGGGTCGGCAGGGGGAGAGGGAGGCGGGGAGAGGAGAGGGACGCCGCGAGACGGACACCGAGAGAAGGGTGCCCGACAGCGGGAAAGGGACAGAAAGAGAAAGAGAGAAAAAATAATAGAGAAAGAGCGTTATCGAGTCTCTGCTTTCGCTGCCGCTGCCTCCGCTGCTGCTACTGCCGCCGCTGCCGCCGCTGCAACTGAAGCCCCGGGGCCGTTTGTCCGCGTGTCCGTTCCCCGCTCGCCCCACGAGCCCCACGGCCGAGCCCCGCGCGCCCCGGGACAGCCCCTTGCTCTGTCCAAACACGGCAGCTTTGCAGCCTTGAGCCCACATGCAGAGCCCTGGCTCCCGCACACTGGCACAGCAATCCCCTCGCTGCCTGCTTTGCATTGGCCTTGCTGAGCCTCAAACACTGTCGGCCACATTCCCTTGCTGGAGGATTCCTGCCTGAGCCAAGCACTGCCCTTACATCGCCAGTGTTGCTTTCCAGTAACAACAGGGGAAGGCAAACTGTGTGTGGCTCCAGGTATTTTAGAGTGTCTAAGACTCGCCAAGTCACTGATCTTAGAGGTGAGGTGCATTTGGAATGAATGGGATGGAGAAGCAGTGCAAGATGGAAAAGGGCAGCAGAGAAAGAAATAAATAAAACATCTTGGATTCTTTCTTTCCATTCTCATTTCATTTCCTAAAAGCTGTTTCACTTTTCCCAGAAGCTTCTCCTCAGTCCTGTTTGCCCTTTCCAAGCGCCTTTCCTGGAGAACCAGGTGCAGCTTCTGTCCCCAGATTTGCCACCAACTGCAGCTTCTCTTGTTTTCCACACCGTGCGTGCAGCATGACTCTTGCAGCAAAGCAGGACAAATATTTAATAAACTTTACAGCTTGTTCTTTCTTTTCCTTGTGGGCTGGGGAGTTGTGGCATTGGTCAAGTTTTCATTGTTACTGTTCTACCCTAAGAAAACATGACAGGCTCCCAGGAATTGTCAGGGAATGCAAGCCTGAGTGAATGCAGAGAAAGAATCTCCAGAGCCTGCAACCAGAAGTGGAGAGTTGTGTGATAATCATTCCATCATGCCCATGGACAGCTTGAAAGTGATCTAGAAGATGAGAATGGGCTGGCAGGGGGAGTTTGTTTCTGTGTTGAGTTCTGATGCTTCTACATCTCATGCACTGATATAAATCAAGAGTACAATCAGTTCACGGAAAGCACCAGAACAAGCTGGACCTCTCAGGATATGACTGAAAGGATCTGAAAAGGGGAACTGCAGGGAATGACTTGGTGAACTTTGTCTGTAAGAAGGGTCATTTTTTTCCTAATAATTTCCAGTCTGTTCCATCCCTATGTGTCCTTCCTATCAAAGCCATTTTCATCCCATATTCCCCATGAAATGGGAACCCTGAGCTTGTGGAAGTGCCTGAAAGATGCCCTGTTCTTCTGCAGGGACACTGAGGCTGCAACAGGAGCCTGAGCTCCTCTGGGACAGTCTCCTCCGAGCTGGAGTGTGGAGGATTTTGTGGACAGTTGGCGAGCTGAGAAAGGTCATGCAGACATAATACCGTTGGTTAAGCAAGAAGGAGACAAGTATAGGAGTCAGCAGTCAGTAGAAAGCAAGGACACTGTGCCCTTGGTGCAACAACAGGATAAGGAGGAAGATCTTTGGTTAGAAATATGAAGAAAAGCAGAAAAACTGTAACAGTATAACTACAAGAATGCAGAAGTAGGTGTAGCTGCCTGATAAGTGACTGACCAATAATGAGCTCGCCTTTTGCAATATGTATTAGTCTCATTAACACCAATATAAATATGTGTGGCTATCAATAAAGTTTGGGATTTGCTGATCACTCATATTGAGTGCCGCTTTTCTCCCGCCGACTCCAACAAAATGGTGCCCCAGGCGTGATAGCCGTAACGGGATACCACGGTGGATCGGTGTAGAAGTTCGGGTCCTGTCGCAGCAAGGACGGCGAATAAGCACCGCTGGAAAAGCGAAAGGTGCCGCGCCCTGGGTGACCTCAACGGAGAGCCCGGCCGATACGTGCTGCCGAGACCTTGTGGGGCTGCAACAGCGCTGACGTTTTTAAAATGGAAATGGAAAGGCAAGCAGCCTTTAATTTAAAAATGATTTATTTACTTGGTTTTTTAAAAAGTGTCAGGTTAAGGGCATAGATTTGCAGAAAGAGCTTCCTGGGTTGTTAGCTTACAGGTATGCACTTGGAGTTTTTCAAAATCCTCATACAGTGCATGAATTAACGGAGTGGCACAAGTTTGGGGACAAGCTGTGGGAGGCAGCTATAGATGAGGATAAAACTGCAAAAAAGTTGGGAAAGCTATGGCGAGTCGTGCACAATGACTTATTACAACATCAGGCAGAAGAGATAGCTGCGCAGCAAGCTAGTGTAGCATATGATAAGAATAAGAGTTATGGGGACTGGTCAGATTGTCTGTTACCCCCGCCACATCTACAGTCATTCTGCCACCAACATCGGCTCCTTCTTCAAGCAGCAGCACTCCCCCCACGGGTGCTGCAGCAGCTCCGTCCGCACCGCCTGCACCAAGGCCAGACCCTCCCCCTCCTCCTCCTCGTAATGAGCCGATCCCTGGGGCAGAGAGTGACCCAGCGGGGGCCATTGCACGAGAGCCAAGGGAGGCGTGGGCGGCGGTAGCAAAAGAGATCTTGGATACGGGGGACAGTGAGGCTATAGCTGCAGCTATGGATGTTGCCTGTCCAGTGGTATTTACACCTCTGGCAGGGGGCGGGTATCAAGCAACAATTACGGCCCAGGATTGGAAGCTACTGTCACAATTACGATCCACAGTTAGTCAGTTTGGAGTGACCAGTGAGCCCACAAAGCAAATGCTTGACTATATTTGGGGGACTCAGGTGTTACTGCCGGCTGATTGCAGAGGAATAGAGAAGCTGATCTTCACTCAACATCAGCAGCTCCTGTTTAATGCACACTGGCAAGCACTCTGCCAGGAATGTGTCACAACAGCAAGGCAGCCAGGAGACCCACTACACGGAATAACCCTAGAGGAGCTAATGGGTTTAGGGACTTTTCTTCTCACAGAAGCGCAAGCATTAATTTGTCCCGACAAATATCGAGAGGCTATGCGCCTGGTACAACTGGCCATAGACAAGATAAAAGAGCCAGGTGGGGTCCCCTCTTATATGGGAATAAAGCAAGGAAGGGATGAATCATTTGGATCTTTTATAGATAAGGCGGCCACTGCTATCGAACGGGCAGGAGTCCCTGACTTTATGAAAGGTGCTTTGTTGAAGCAATGTGCACTCCAGAATAGCAACCAGGCTACGAGGAACGTATTGAATACCCTAGGAGCTAATTGGTCTATAGAAGAAGCATTAGAACGATTGGCAAATATGCCCGTAGGAAATCAGGCAATGTTAGTAGAAGCTATTAAGGAGTTAGGAGTAGGATTACAGAAACAGGCAGCAGCCTCACAGAGTCAGGTGTCAGCTGCTCTTGCTCCCCTACAAGCAGCGGCAACAAATGCTCCGCGGGCTCTATCTGCTGGCCGATTTAAATGTTACCAGTCAGACACCCACAACACTGCTGTCAACACCTCAGCCCAGCTCCACTACAACCAGCCACCGCCGGGAGCCTCGGGCTGGACGTGGCAGCCTCAGCAGCAGTAACATTGATGACCACCCACCCGGAAAAGGTGCCGACTGGAATAAAGGGACCAATCATTATTGATGGACAACCTATGGGGGCTTTGCTGCTGGGACGATCATCAGCCACCATGATGGGATTATTTGTTTTAACTGGGGTAATAGACGCTGATTATACGGGGGAAATTTGTGTCACTCCTTTTCCACCGATACGAATTGAGAAAGGACAAAGGATAGCCCAATTGGTTCCATTGGAACAGATGACTAAAACATTGCCCCCTCGTCAATCGCAATCGAGGAGAGAACGAGGCTTTGGTTTACTGGGAGCACTTACTCAGCAAGACAGAAAAACGGGGGAGGCGTGGGCCTTGGAATGGATATCTCCTCCACTTCAACAGCATAAGACCCTTCTTCAAAAAATCGAAATTTTGGCTGACTTGCTCAAGATGGGTCGTGAAGGGGCGCTACAGATTATGGGAAAGGAGCCTGAGCAGATACGGATACCAATGAGGAAAGATACATTGGCCTGGTACCTGATAAACAGTGTGGAATTACAAGAGGTGCCGTTGGGGGCCGCAAGCGTGATCGCCACTGGTGATATTCCCAATATACCGTTGAACTGGATAGGGCAGTGGGGTTGGATGCAATGCCCAAAAAGGTCACATCCCTCTTGGATGCCATCACAGCCTATATGAATGCAGGAAGAAAACAGTGACTTGTCAGGAAAAGGGGCAATGGCACCATCAGATTCTCCAGGCCTCCAAATCGGATACTTTACAAACGATGGAGTTATTGGCTGTTGTTTGGGCCATGATGCATTTTTCTGGACCTCTCAATATAGTGACAGATTCTTTGTATGTTGCAGGAGAATGTGAGCAAACAGAAGATGCCTCTATCAAAGAGGTTCAAAACAGGAGGTTACATGAGCTGTTTATACAGTTACAGAGGGCAATTAAGTTGAGAAAATATCCTTTCTCTGTTATCCATATCAGAAGTCACAAATGGGATGTGGTAAAATACAGGGATCCTAAGACAGGGCAATGGCAAGGTCCTGCTAAGGTATTATATTGGGCCCGCGGATATCTCTGTGTTTCTACCCCTACAGGATCCTTGTGGGTACCTGCTAGATGGACCTGAGCGGCTGTGTTAGAAAATTTTGGTCCCCAGGGTCCATAGTGGCAGCATCCTTTTTGACTCCAGGAGTATCGGCAGCAGGTGCCCATGCCATTTTAAATAAGTTAGGATGCTGGCTTGCTAAACAAACCAATGCCACCTCTTTGGCACTTTCTAGCCTTTTGCTTGATGTTGATTCTATTCGCCATGCAACGCTTCAAAATAGGGCTGCAATTGACTTCCTTTTACTTGCACAAGGACATGGCTGTGAAGAATTTGAGGGTATGTGTTGCATGAATTTATCGGATCATTCCACATCCCTACATACAAAGATTAAAGAGCTCCAGAAAGGGCTGCACGCCTTGAAAGAAGAAGACGGATTGGGGTTAGAAGCATGGCTAAAAAGTCATGGATTAGGCCCCTGGCTGAGAACAATGATTATGTATGCAATAGGGATATTAGTTGTTATTGTGTTGCTAATGCTTGTGTTACTGTGCTTATTTAGTTGCATACAAAGAATGGTTAGCCAAATGATGGACAAGGCTTGGCATACGACATTTCTGGCCCAAAAAGAAAACGGGGGAAGTGTGGAGAGTTTTGTGGACAGTTGGCTAGCTGAGAGAGGCCACATAGACATAATACCCTTGGTTAAGCAAGAAGGAGACAAATATAGGAGTCAGCAGTCAGTTTCCGTATAAGGCAAAGACACTGTGCCCTTGGTACAACAGCAGGATAAGGAGGGAAGATCTTTAGCTAGAAATATGAAGAAAAGCAGAAAAGTTGCAACAGTATTACCACAAGGATGCAGATGTAGGTGTAGTTGGTTGATAAGTAACTAACCAATAATGAGCTCGCCTTTTGCAATATGTATTAGCCTCATTAACACCAATATAAATATGCGTGCCTATCAATAAAGTTTGAGACTTGTTGATCATCATCAGATGTGCAAGTCTTCCTTCTCCGTCACAGATCTGGTGTTTGCAGGGACCGCCAGTGCCCAGATTTGGAAATTTCCCAGTGCCTTCACAGCCCAGGTCTAGCAATTTGGGTTTTAGCTGGCTTAGGCAGAGAAGTTCCTCTGACTGTGACTTTCCTTTTTCTTGGAACTGTTTCAACCTGCTCTGGACTGAAAACCCAGGAAATCACCGGCAGCTCACACCTGTGGCCCAACAAGGTCTGGGACGCTGCATTCCAGCGCCAGAGGGACTTGGAAGAGACCGAGTGAGCCAACTACAACCCACAAAAAGGACTTTCTGAATTTGCCACCTCTTCAGAGATGAGAGAGGTTTTATTTAATATTCTTCCCTTTTCATGATTGTGAATACTTTACTTGTTAAATAAACAGGATTTTTCCACTTTTCTCCAGGGAAGTCTTTGCCTGAACTGGTAGGGGGAGGGGCCGCTTGAACTTGCTTCCTAAACAGACACCTTTTGGAGGTTTTCTCCCAAAATTCACCCTAAACCAGCACAAACAGTCACAAGGAAAACTTCACCAGAGGCACAACTCCCCAGCCCACCAGGGAAAGAAAGGACATGTCAAGTGATCCAAACATTTCTCCTGCTTTGCTGCAAAAGTCCTGCTGCACACACAGTGCAGTGTGGAAAGCCAAGAGAAGCTGCAGCTGCTGGCAAATCTGGGGACAGAAGCTCGCCCTTGTTCTGCATGAGAGGTTCTTGAGAAGAGCAGACAGGAGAAGATTGCTGGAAATCTGAAACAGCTTTCCAGAAGTGAAATGAAAATGAAAGAAACAATTCAAGATGTTTTATTTATTTCTAGCTCCCCTTTTCCATCTTGCACTGCTTCTCCATCCCATTCATTCCAAATGCACCTCACCTCTAGGACTGGTACCTTAGAGAGTTGTAGACACTCTAAAATACCTGGAGCCACACACCGTTTGCCTTCCCCTGTTGTCGCTGGAAAGCAACACTGGCGATGTAAGGGCAGTGCTTGGCTCAGGCAGGAATCCTCCAGCAAGGGAATGTGGCCGACAGTGTTTGAGGCTCAGCAAGGACAGTGCAGAGCAGGCAGCGAGGGGATTGCTGTGCCAGTGTGCGGGAGTCAGGGCTCTGCATGTGGGCTCAAGGCTGCAAAGCTGCCGTGTTTGGACAGAGCAAGGGGCTGTCCCGGGGCGCGCGGGGCTCGGCCGTGGGGCTCGTGGGGCGAGCGGGGAACGGACACGCGGACAAACGGCCCCGGGGCTTCAGTTGCAGCGGCGGCAGCGGCGGCAGCAGCAGCAGCGGAAGCGGCGGCAGCAAAAAGAGAGACTATTTATCACTCTTTCTCTATTTCTATTTCACTTTTTCTGTCCCTTTCCCGCTGTCGGGCACCCTTCTCTCGGTGTCCGTCTCGCGGCGTCCCTCTCCTCTCCCCGCCTCCCTCTCCCCCTGCCGGCCCGGGCCATGCCCCCGGCCCGCCCCCGGCCCCGGGCGGGGCTGCCCCGGCCCCGGCCCCGGCCCCGGGCGTCCCGCCGCGGTCTCGCCTCCGTGCGGCTCTGGCCGTGCTGGCGGTGGCGCTGCTGGGCGGGCATCAGTGCCTGGGGCTGGGGCGGCATCGCCGCCCTTTGGCTCCGCCTGGCCCGAGCCCGGCCCCGGCCCCGACGCAGGGTCCAGACCCGACCCCGGCCCCGACCCCGGCCCCGGCCCCGGCCCCGGCTCCTCCCGGGGCCCGCGGAGGACACAGGCGGCGCGGCCGCTGCCGCCGCCTCCGCTGCGGCTTCCCCGGCCCGAGCTCCGCCGCTCGGCAGCGCGGCCGCCGGCCCCGAGCCGCCGCTGTCCCGTGTCAGGGAGCGAAGGGCTGGCGATGGCCGGCGCGGGGCGCTTGAGGGGCGCTCGGGGGCCGGTGCTGGCCCCGGGCCGAGCGCTGACAGCCGCGTCCCGCCCGCAGGGAAGGCGCAGCGGCGCCTGAAGGAGCAGTACCGGCTGGGCTCGCTGCTGGGGCGCGGCGGCTTCGGCAGCGTCTTCGCGGCCACGCGGCTCTCGGACGGCGCCCCGGTGAGCGGCGGGGCCGGCGGCGGGCAAGGGACGAGGAGGAGGAGGAGGAGGAGGGGGAGGATCTGGGATGGGCAGGCGACGAGCTGATCCCGCTGCTTCCCTTGGCTTGCAGGTGGCCATCAAAAGGGTGCCACGGAACCACGTGCAGCACTGGGGCGAGCTGGTGAGTGAGCGGGGCCAGCGGCAGAAGCCGGGCCGTGCCGGGCGGGGATGAGCCGAGGCCCGGAAGGGTGGGAGCCTTTGGGACGCCTGGAGGGAGAGCGGGCGTGGGGCCAGCGCAGGGCGCAGAGCATCCCGGGCTGGGTGAGGGCTTCCCACCTTCTGGCACGGCATCGGCCCCACTGACGGCATCGTGCTCCTCCCGCAGCCCGACGGCACCAGCGCACCGCTGGAGATCGTGCTGCTGGCCAAGGTGTCCGCTGGCTTCCATGGTATCATCCAGTTGCTGGAGTGGCGTGAATTCCCCAACGACATCGTGATGGTGCTGGAGCGCCCGGAGCGGTGTCAGGACCTGCAGCATTTCATTCGGGCACGGGGCTTCCTGTGCGAGGAGGTGGCGCGGGAGCTGTTCCGCCAGGTGCTGGAGGCCGTGCGGCACTGCACCAGCTGCGGGGTCCTGCACCGCGACATCAAACCAGCCAACATCCTGGTTGACCTGGCCACCGGGCAGGCCAAACTGATTGACTTTGGCTGTGGCACCTACCTGCAAGACACAGCCTACATTCACTTTGCAGGTGAGCCCACGCAGGGGTGTGCTCCTGGTGCCGGCATCTCATGGCCCAACATCTCCCAGCCCAAGCTGGGTGTGGCAGCAGGGTTTCTCCCTTTTGCTGCCCTTCATGGCACTGAGATCTCAGCCAAGGTGCTTTTGAGCAGGGTTGGGTGGGGAGGCAGCTTCCAGCCCTGCTGGCAGCCTTTGCCCACCACTCTGCCCAGGACTGGGGCTGGGGCTGGAGCAGCCAGCCGGACAAAAACAGCCGTGGGTGGGGATAGCAGAGAGGGGGAGTCCAGAACCTGTGCCCCAGGCAGTTTGGTGTGCAGGTGAGAAAGGGCTTGGACTGCTCCACTCACCTGGTTTGCTTTGGGTTCCTATTGTTTTTTGGGGCAATGCAGGCAGGGTGGATGAAGGCATGGTTTTTCCCCCAACACTGAGTGGGTTTTTGTCCTGGTCGGGCCTTGCCAGGGCTTCCACTGCCCTCTTCCAACACCAGTGGCTTCTCTTCCAACCCCAAGTCATGACACAAGTCCCAGGTGCTGGCGAGAGGGCAGTGGTCACCCTGTGTGCCACTGGGGCAGCCCCCAGACGCCCAGGGATGCTGGGGCCAGGCTCTGGGAGCAGCAGCATCCCCCTGGTGAACTCCATCTGTATTCCATAGGAACACGCTCATACAGCCCCCCGGAATGGACCCACTTTGGCTGGTACTACGGCAAGCCAGCTACCATCTGGAGCCTGGGCATCGTGCTGCACCAGATGGTCTGCGGGGAGCACCCTTTCAGGAGGGGCCAGAAGATCAGCTGGGACCAGCAGCTCTGGCTGCCACAACGGCTCTCTCCAGGTGCATCCTCTTCTCTGGGCACGCGGGGAATGCCAGTGCTGGGAGACAGCAGCGGGCTGGTCAGCATCCCGCTCTGGCAGCTGCTGAGGAGGTGGCACATGTCCTGCTCCCCTGCTCTCCTCCAAAACAGGGAATGGATGGGAAAGCTTAGGCCCAGCTCTGAGCACGTCCAGCATGGCCTGGGCACGGGAATAGTGGGGCAAAGGCAACAGGAGCCTTCTGCAGCTGACCGGCGGTTTCTGGTTTCTGTGCCCAGAGTGCCAAGATCTGATCAGGCGGTGTTTATCCATGCTGGACGTGGAAAGGCCCTCATTAGAAGAGCTGTTGTGTCATCCTTGGATGCAGGATATTCATCTGGCCTAGAAGAAGGGAGAGAGCCACAGGCCCCCTTTGATGCAGGGCCCTGGTAAGTCAGAGCTGCACACATGCCTTGGCAATCAGAAGCAAAGGAAGCCAGACTTTTTGTCCTGCCTGTGTCACTGCCCAGGGCTCATCAGATGGGAACACGCAGCCCTTGTGCTGGAGCTGAGCTGCTCTGCCCAGCACTGGTGGCTGCCATGCAGGCTGGTTTTGCTTGTCCTGGTTCCCGGACAGCTGGGGCCCTGGGCAGAACCCTGACAGCCTGGTCTCACCCCAGGCAAGGAGAAGGAGCCCCTGGAGAAGCTCTGTCAGGTGGGAATGCTGCTGCTGCTGCTGGAGCCAGCGAGGAGCACATCAAGGATGACAACCTCTTCCTGCACCTGGCTTCTGGCCAGCTGAAGATGATGGACTTAGGTTCTGGCACCTTCTTCCAAGCCCGGCTCCCCAGCGAATTTGCAGATGAGTCCACACCCGGGGAAATGCTCCCAGATTTGGGCATGGCCCAGCCTGGCTGGGAAGCAAAGGTTCCCCCTTTGCTGGGGCGGATGCAGCTGATCCTTCAGTCGGCTGCCCAGCTGCTTTTGGCAGGGCTGGGGGCATGGGCTGGGCTGGCTAGGAAATGGGAGTGGGCTCCTGGCCCTGCCAACAGCCCCCAGCAGCCACCGTGGCCCGGGCTGGGGCTGGGGCTGGGGCAGCCAGCCCGACACAAACCAACGCCCATGGTGGGAGCAGAGGTGGGACTCCAGAACCTGTGCAGGGGCTGCTTTGCTGTGCAGGCAAGGAAGGGCTTGGGCTGCTCCACTGCCCTTGTCTGCTTTGGGATCACTGTTATTTTGGGGGGCAGTGCAGGGGGGAAGGGAGATAGCGAGGGCTTCCCTCACCCATGGGTGGGTTTTTCCCCAGCATGTTGGGGTTGGGCCTTCCTAAAGCCCCTGACAGAGATACAATTTTTTACCTTTTTTCTTGTTCCCCCTTTTTGTCTGTAATCTATTTTCAATAATTTGTTGTTTGTTTTTCTGTAGAGAAGCATTCTAGGACGTCCAGACAGGATTGGGAAGTGCTTGGGAGCAGCTGCGGTGTGGATGGGCCGTGCCCTTGGAGAAGGCTGAGGACATCGTTTGGGACCAGCTTTTCTTCCAGCCGTGGAGGGCGTGAGGTGGGTCCCTGTCTGCTTGGCAGGGTGGGATCAGAGCTTTTGGGAGATGGCAGCGAGCACAGGAGCATCCTGCTCTGGGCAGCTGCTGAGGAGGTGGATGTGCCCTGGCTGGCTGCAGGCTGGGCACATGTGCTGCCCTCCTGCTCTGCTCCCAAAGGCAGCAGTGATGGGCAGCTCTGGGCACAGCTCTGGGCACAGCCAGCATGGCCTGGTGTCACGATCCACCCTCACGGACAGGATTGTGATTGTTCGTTATCTGCTCTCAGGGTACAAATCACCAACACGGCAAGGGGGTTTGCAGTAACAATCAAAATCAGTGTACTTTATTGAATGATCACAGCCAAATGCATTGGAGGGGACTGGGGAAGAGAGAGAGAGAGAAAGAGAGAGAGTAAGAGAAAGAAACCCTGAAGGAAAGAAAAGGAAAAGAGAGAAAGAATAATTATATCTACCAACGTAGAGGTGATGTAATTCCAGTCAGGGTCCAGCTGACGTCCAGTCAAGGAGTCGCCTTCACGTTGGGGGAGATCTCGAGTTAGCTAGCTGACTCGAGGGGTTTTTATTAGAATTTTCCATTGAAAGTTGGGAAGGAGGGGGGAAAAGATAGAATTGTCTTATGATCTCAGCAGTGGGGCAGAGCCATTGTTTTCCCTGGTTCAGTGGTCACTGCCTGCAGGCAAACATCTCAGTTTGATCAGCTGTTCTCCCCCACACACACTGCCCTCCTCCTCCCCCCAGGTTACAGGTTTCAGTCCTTGAGGAGAAAAGGAGTCTTTTCCATATAGGGGTTTCATGTCTCAGTCTTGGAGGGAGTGGCTTCTCCCATCTCAGTCCATCTGCCACGGTGGTTGTCCAGTAGATGAAGGGTCTTCTGTGGAGACCACCAAAGGGTAATTCCAGAAGAGAGTCCAGCCAGGCTTGGGGGTGGAAAACTCCAGGCCATTGTCACAGCGCGATGCAGGCGGAGGAAGGTCAAGGTGCTCCTTGTCCTTTCACTGGGAGCAGTGTAGCATGAGGTGGACAAAGGCACCTGTGAACAATAACTCAAGTTCCAGTCCCGGGGCCTTGGCAAGCCCCACCAAACCAGGATGTAGGATCCTCTTTTGGTGGTCTCAGTTTTTTCACGACGATCGTGAGGCAGATGAGAAAGCAATTTTGGGCAGAGTCTTACACCCTGGCAGGAAGGTCTCCTTGGATTGCTGCAGATCCAGGTTCTGACTGTGGCTCTGTTCCTCTCTCTTCCAGCCCTTCAAGCCTTGAGTGAAAACGACAGCCCCTCCCACATGAGCACCTTTGTTCAGGCGATGTTCCAGGGAAGAGCTGCAGAACTACTTTCATCTGCTGCCTCAGAAGAACCAGTGTCTCCTGAAGACCTCCAGATCCCTTGGAAGATGAGAGCACCTGGAGAGCAGAGGAGACCAGCTGGAGCTCCAGGCACAGCTGATGACTGGCACAGCTGAGCCTGTGGGAAGCTCCCATAGCTCCTGCCTTCCCCCTCCCTGTTGACAGCTCCCTCCCTCCAGCCCTCAGCCCCTGCCCATCCCCTTTCTTCCCTCCCAGCTCATCCCTTTGCTTTGCCTTCCATTATTAAACACTTTGGCTTCTGTGCTTTACCTGCATCTCTGTGGAGCTGAAGCGATGCAAATCTGGAGCCCTGGGACACACAGGCCCCTCCTGCCGTTCTCTTCCACGCTGAGTTTTGTGCACAGACACAGAGGAACG
Source organism: Motacilla alba alba (assembly GCF_015832195.1). Lineage (NCBI taxonomy): Eukaryota > Metazoa > Chordata > Aves > Passeriformes > Motacillidae > Motacilla > Motacilla alba. The sequence goes on from NW_024037374.1 coordinate 1,012,663, forward strand.
AGGGCAGATCAGGCTGGAAAGGTGCCTGTGCTGAAGGCCCAGTTCCACAACACTGTGGAGTTACAGATCTTGCTGAGCAGCCGGGAGCCCCTGGATTTTGGAAGAGCCAAGGCAAGGATGTTCTGAACCCAGCTGTGAGGGATTCCATGGAAGGCATCCACGGAGGGCAAAGGAGCTTGGAATGCTGGAGGGTTTCAAGAAGAGCTTCCTGAAAGCCCAGCAGTGCTCCATCCCTGCACAGGATCAGGAAGAGGGCAGAACCAGAGAGCACCAGGGCTTAACAGAGAGCTTTGGGTGTGCCTGAGAGCAGATGAAGCAGCAGCACGGTGCCCGAGACTCGGACGCGCGACCGTGCCAGTGCCCGGAGCTCTGTCAGGCAGTGCCGGGATCCCGGGTGTGGTTCTGGTCCCCACAACCAAGGAATGGCAGCCCCAGCCTCAGACCCAGTCAGAAAGCCAACCAAGTGAGACCAGAGGGAGGGCAGCTTTCCAGTTTCTCTTGGGCATGGATGCAAAACAACCCCTGCTGCTGGGCTGGGTGGGCCAGGCAGCGTGGAGAGTCTTGGCTGATCTTGCTGTGTCCCTGGCCTCAGAAAAGGTTTGGAAGCTTTACCTGCCAAGGTCTCCTGCTTATTGGCTCTCCCTGTGCATCCTGAAGAGAACAAGGTGGGCATTTCTGGCAGCTGGGCATCAGCAGGCCTTAAAATGGGGACGAGTTGTGGAGCGAGCCCAGCTAGAATACCCTGAGAGGAGCCCAGTGCTCCTTGCTCCTCTCTGCTGACACGTTTGTCTGGTTTTGGGATGAGCCTGGCTGTGTGAGGGGTGCTACGTGGACACGAGACAGCCGGTCCTGTCCCGCTGGGTCCCAGCAGTGCCTCGCAGCAGTCCTGCATCCACGTCAGGATGCTGGCCAAGAGAGGTCCTGGAAGCTGAGGCAGCTGATTTTCAGCTTGTGCAGGTGCCTACAGGTCAAGGCCAACGGTGTTCCCTCAGGGTATAGAAGTCCTGAGGGGTCTCCCTCATTCAAAGAAATCGGCAGACAAATGCATTGTCTGCCAAAAGCCCTTTTATTGACCTGGCAGGAAAACAGGAGTCTGCACCCCACTAAAATGCTTCTCCACCATGTATAAATTTCAGTGGGTTGATGTAGGAATTGTATCAAAAATGCCATCCATCTTTACATTGCTGAGGTGATTTGATAGGCAGGGGGTTAGAAATACACTGTGTCACATTCCTGTACTTGAAGCTGGTGTCCAGGTGCTGGCCAGGAGCGCTCTCCATGCCCTGAAGCAGCACAAAGTCTTCCTCATGGCTTCCCTGCACAGGGCTGATTCTGTACTTGCCCTTAGTTCTGCTGGCAGACCATGTCTAAAGCTTTTTGTCAAGTCACTCTCAGTCAATCAGGCCTGCCAGGTTTTTCTTCTGCTCACTGGTGCAAGCACTCCTGTCTGTCTGTGCTAAGTACTTGTTGGCTAATGTGAATTGCTTGTGCTTCCTTATGTCAAACAAGGGCCTTGTTCATTGCCAAAGGGGCCTGAGGCCACCCTGCTCCTTGTGGCAGCAGTTGCTTTCCTGTGGAATGTCCCACCTCCCCCCGGAGTGAAGAGGGAGCTGGAGAAAGAGCTTGCCAGGCTGCTCTCCATCCTTTCCCAGCAGTGCTGGCTGAGTGGAGCAGTGCCAGCGGAGCGCCAAGGTGCCAATGGAACAGCCGTGCCCAGGAAGGCTCGCTGGGAAGGGGGATCCAGGAGCCACAGGCCTGGCAGCCTGAGCTTGCCAGCGGGGAAGGCCTTGGAGCAGATCCTCCTGAGTGCCATCCCACGGCACGTGCAGGGAACCAGGGCGTCTGCTGGAGGCTGGGACAGCTCTGTGGAGGGACAGGGACAGCTGGGGGTCCTGGCGGGGTGTTGAGGGATTCTGTGCAGGAGTTTGGGGGCTTGGTGTTGGTGGGGTGTTGGAGAAAGTTGTGTGGAAGGTGAGAGGTGTTGCCTGGAATTGGAGTCACTTTGAAGGCAGCATCTGTGTTTTGGCACAGCTTTGGTTAGGGAGGGCAGAAAGAACATCTGTGACTTTTCCTGTTCATGCTCCTGATTCTCCTGCAGGGAACAAGAGAGGAGAGCTGGACTTTACTGGCCACTGAGATATCTGTACCAGGGGGAGGATTAGCCCTTTGCCATCTACTTCTTTGTTTGGGGTCCTTTTGTAACACCAGTGAACTTTCATTTCCTGAGAGCTTTTATTCCTTAAGGGAATTAGAATATTATCATCCCTTCATAGAAAACCATTTTCAAACCAAAGAATGGCCGTTTTTGTGCCTGTGTGTAGTTTTACATTCTGTGAAGTGACTCTCAGTTGATGACATTAAGACAAATGAGTCACTGCTTTGAGATGGGAAGCAAAATTCCAATTCTTCACCTTCTCAGGCCATCCCAATGAATTTGGGAAGTTTGCAACTTTTTGGAGCTACTGGAGATGAGCAATGGGAAGGAAAGCTTTCCTGAACTGCGGATTCTTAAATGCCAGATTCTTCTGTGCCTTTGCCCTGAAGGTGTTTTTCTGCTGAAGGAAATGACTTCAAGGAGAAAAGAATTCCAGCATGGAGTAAGAGCTTGTGACAGAGACCAAGTGTTGCCAGCAGTTGCTCCAGGTGCTCCTGCCAACAGCCCCTGCAGGGAGGAGCACAGCTCCCATTGCACGTGGGCTTTGGCTCCCTCTGGCACAGAAGCCCCCCGGGGGCACGGGTCTCTGGGGCAGGAGATGGGCACCAGCGCTGCCAGGGCTGGGGGTGGCAGCTCTGCTTGGGGGGGGACTCTGCCACAGCTGCTGATGCCAGCGCTGCCCGGGCCTCAGGGCTCAGAGCAGCATTCGTGCCCTGGCCCACACGTTCCTTGTCCATGTCACACCCGCGGGTTCAGGATGGCCACCAGCTGGGACGTGTCCCAAGGAGGCCGTGCCAGCTTCTCTGGAAGGTCCCGTGCCCTTGCCAGCGCGGCTGCGTCGGCAGCCCTGGGGGCTCCTTCTGCTGCCCTGAGCCCGCAGAGCAGGGCAGCGTTTGCTGATGGTTTGAGCCGCTCCTAAAGACCCTGTCAGGCTGTCTGAGACACTTGGGGCCAGGGATTCCTTCCAAGCTGGGCCACTTTGGGTGGGCTGGGGGCGGCCCCAGGGCAGGGGGCAGTGTGTGCAGGGGCCCTTTGTGACACGGTGCAGCACGGTCACCGTGGCATGGAACGGGTGTCCAAGGGCCCTTTGTGACACGCGGTGACACAGGAGCTGGCGGTGACAAGACCACGCCACAGTGCTCGGAGCACGCGAAGGGACAGGACGGGACAGAGCGGTGCTGTGAGGAGCCCCCGCAAAGCGCACTCGTTCGTGTCTGACCTGCAGCTTTTCCCAGGTGTTATTCCTGCAGCTCTTTGCCAGATCCAGCCATGGCACGGACACAAGAGCAGGACCCCGCCCGTGGCCTCTTCCGCAGAACAGCGCAGGTACCTGCAGCCATCCCCACCTGCGCTGGGCCTGCTGTCACCGCTCAGCCCAGCACCGCACTTGCAGCATTCCGTGGAACATCCCTGCCTTCTTGCCCTTCTCCTACAGCTGGTCTGCAAATTGATCAAGAGAATTCAGGAGGAAGAGACCAGCACCATGGGCACTGGGCTCAGAGCATACTCGCACATCTTCAAAACCAAGACCAGTGCTGCCCTGCTGGATATGCTCGTAGAGGAGGGCTTTTCCAATCCAAAGCAAGTAAGCAGCCTCTGGCCAGGGTTTCATCCTCCCAGCAATTGCCTGGCCTCCCAAGCCACGCCCGCTGGTCCCTGTGAGCCTTTGAGGCCATGGCAGCGTGGTGGGAAGGGAAGCACTTGTCTGGGGAAGCTGGGGACATTCCTCCCTCTGGCAGCTTTCCAAATCTCCCCGTGCCTTCTGCAGGTGCCCGCCATGGTCAGGTACATCCACCAGGGCTCATGGCCAATCAGTTTGCTGAGCACAGGCTGAACAGGACCCTGCTGGATCTCACCGAAGCCCAGCCCGCTGACGTACTCATGACGCTGCTGCGTGTGGCCCCATCCTGTGACAGGTATGGGGCCCAGCTGCCCAGAGGGCTCAGGGCTCCCCAGCCCATCAGCCTGTGCAGCCTGTGCCAGGTGTCTGACCAACAGAGAGTTCCAGGGCCCTCTGGCTGCTCCCTTTGCCAGCCCTGGCACGGCAGTCCCCAAGCTGCTGCCATGCTGCCTCGCTGCCCCTCAGGGGCCTGTCCCCACAGGGCTGGGCTGCTGGCTGCTGCTGGCCAGTGGCAGTGGGCAGAGGCAGAGCTGGCAGCCAGCTCAGGTCCCTGCTGCTGCCCAGGCCACAGTGCTGTGTCCCAGACCCCCCTGAGACAGAGCTTTAACCCCACAGAGCTGCTCTGACCATGTGGAAGAGCATCATGTGCTCGCCCAGGACTTCCGAGCCTGCCCTGCTGGTACTCCTGGATGTGCTGGGGAGCTGGCATGAGCACAGCACGGGCACCTCCGATGGGGACAAAACGGGTGTCTTTGTCCTGGCTGTGAGTTTCTGCAATTGGCCTTTGCTGGCCCCAAGGCCGCCTCTGCAGCAGCTCTCCATCCTCCTTCCCCCACTGCATCTCCCTGCCTCAGGCGCTGGGCTGAAACCTGGCCCAGGGGCAGCCACAGGGGCACCAGGCCCGGTGCTCCCCCTGCGTCTCTTTGGGCCTCTCCCTGCCGTGCTGGGGCCCTGCCACACGGACACCTCGGCACTGAGCGCTGTCTCGGGGCCTTTGTCCTTTGCAGGCAACTGTGTTGATGTGGAACATCCTCCAGGTGCCCTGTGTCCCACATATGGTGACGGTGTATTTCCCCCACCTCTTTGTGCATCTGCTCTTCCAAGTGCTCTTCAGCACTCTGGATATGCCAGAGGAGGTGGATACCCTTCTGGAAGGGATGCCAGGAGCAATACTGCCTTGCCACCAGCCCCAACAGGTGCTCCATGCCAGTCCTCCTGTCCCTGCCACGTCCCTGGGCAGGAGCCAGTGCTCCCAGCGTGACCTGGGCTTTGCTCTGCACGCAGGTTTGCAGTGCAGACCCTCAAGTCCCTGCTCTGCCGAATGCAGCACGAGGATGTGGTGGTGGCCATGGAACGCAGCTTGTGGCTGGGACACGCTGCTGTGTGCTGACACCCACCACCATGCCGTGGGTCTGCTGGCACGGTGAGACCCCCTTCTCCCCGCTGCCTCTGACATTTGTGCTCTGTGCCCAGGGTGCCCCACACAGTCCCCACGGTCGTGGGCCAGAGGGCCTTGTCACCCAGGGACAGCCAAGCAGGCTGGAAAAGGCTGGGAGAGGAGGGTGCCCACAAGGATCCGCTTCCCAAATAGTCCAGGGCCCCTTGCAGGATGCTGGGCAAAGACCAGACCTCTGTGAGTCAGTCCTGGCAGAGGTTTGTCCCCATGGCCCACAGTCTTGGTTGCTTCTTCTGCTGCCAGGGAGATGTCCTGTGTCTCCATCTCCTTGTGTTCCCGGATCGCTCGCTACCTGCTGCGGCTGCTCAGCACACAGGAGCCACGCTGGGAGCTGCCTGCCCTGGCGTTCCTTGTGGAGGTGAGCCTGATGGCCAGCGCTGCCTGGCTGAGCTGCCTCCCAGCTCTCTGCCCTCTCGGAGCCGCAGCTGCCTGGGACGGTGCCCGCGCCCTGTGCTGCTGCCTGGGCCCAGCCCTGTGCGGTTCCGGGCTCCTGCCGGCCGGGTCCCCTGTCACTGCCCTGTGCCTTTCAGGTCCTCGAGCTCCTGCACTTGAGTGAACGCGGTGCTAAGAGAGTCCTGAAAATCTTGTCAAGGCACCTGCGGAGCGAGTGCAGGGAGAGGCGTCGCCTGGCACTCATGGCCCTGCTCGAGCTCACTGAGGAGCCCTCGATGGTGAGAAGGGGGCAGGGGCTGAGCTGGGGAATGCAGTCGTTTGGGCTTGGCTGGGACTTGGGCGCTGGAGCAACTGCTCCCAGCTCTCCTGCCTCCCGGTTCAGCTGCCCGAGTGCTTCAGGAAAGGCCTTTGGCCTCCAGGCCTTGCAGCAGCAGGATGGTATTTCACCACCTTGTGTTCCGCACAGACCAAAAAAATGGTGAGCCTGACTGAAAGACTTGTGGAGCTCCTGCAGGACGCAGATGGAGAGATAGTTAGCATGTCAGTCATGCTACTCAGCTTTATCATCCTGGACAATGACATGCTGATACCCGGCCCCATCGCACTGCAGCTGCTTGAGGCGCTCGTGCCACTCTTTGACCACGTAAGGCTCGCTGCCCCCAGCCACGGCCACTGGCTGCTGCCCGCACACTTTGTGCCCTGTGCATTTGCAGGCCTGCGCCACGCTGAGCCCCGTGCAGCCAATGCTGAGGTCTTTTTCTCTTCCTTTCATACAGGACAATAACCAGGCACAGCTGCTCTCCATACTGCTCTTCCGAACATTGGTGACTCTTCCACAGGAAAAGGAAAACAAGGCCCTGAAGACACCCCTGCGCCAGAGCCTGCTGCCGCTCTTCTTCCACTGCCACAATGAGAATTGGCTTGTGGCACAGGTGAGGATTCAGGGGCTGCTGCTGTCCCCCTGGCAGGGGGCTCGGCTGCCTCCTGCCCTGGCGCTTGCCGGGCTGCAGCCTCCTCCAGGCCTTGGCACAGGGACGCGGCTCCTGCGCCCTGGGCTGTGGGGCCATCTGCGCGTCTCTGTTGCTCTCCAGGCTTCTGAGGCAACGCTGCTGTGTGTGGCCCAGTTGCTGAAGAGGAGGGATCTTGAAAAAGTGGTGAAGAGCAAGAAGCTGTGGAAGTTCACCGAGTGCCTGGTAAGGAGGGGCTGGAAGGCCCAGGCTCAGCCTGGAGCAGCCCCCTGAGCGCGGTGCTCAGTGTGCGGCGCTGGCAGCTGCGCCCCTGCCCGCGGCTGCACCCAGAGGCCGCGCGGGCTCTTCTCCAGGCTCCTGGGGGCCCGAGCCGGGGGCTGATGGAGCCCCGGCCCGGCGGGGCTGCGGGGCGGGCCGGCACCGCGGCTCCGCGGGCAGCAGCCGGCCCTGTGCCCCCTGCAGAGCCCGGCGCCTCAGGGCTGCTGGCCGCGCCTCAGGGCTGTGCGGGCAGGGGAGGCCCGGGGCTGGGCGCAGCGAGCGCCCGGCCCAGGGGCTGAGCCCGCGCCGAGCCTGCCCTGCTGCCGCTCTCTGCAGCTGGCACACGACAGGAGCAGAGCGGCCGAGCACCTGCGCCGGGGCCCTGCTGTACCTGCGGAAGCCACAGGAGTCCCTGCGAGCGGCGGCCATCAGGTTCCTGGGTGAGCCACGAGCCCGGGCTCCCTCCCCGCCCCGCCGCAGCTCGGCCCCAGCCCCGGCTGCTGCCCCGGCAGCGCCGTCCAGGCCCGGCGCCGTGGAGCCCCGCCTGGCCCGGGCGCTGCTGCCGCCCTCTGGCAGCCGTGCCCTGGGGCGGCAGCGTGCGGCAAGGGCCCGGGCTGAGCCCTGCCGGGCCAGCAGGGCGTGCGGCCACAGCGCTGGCAGCGCCGCGGGCAGGGAGCTGTGCTGCGGCGCCGTGACAGGCTCTGTGTTCCCAGGGATGGCCGGGCGGCAGCTGAGGGGGCAGCAGCAAGAGCTCCAGCTCCTCTGCAGCGGTGAGTGAGGGCAGCGGGCTGGCAGCGGGGGCTGGCGGGGGCAGCTGCAAGCCCTGCCCCGGCTGCCGAGGGCTCTGCTCCCTGTGCGGACGAGGGGCGGCGTGGGCAGAGCGCACCCAGATTTCAGGGCCACGTGGGGCATTCGTGGCCAGCAGCTGCGGGCTGATCCCCTTGGTCCCTGCTCCCTCCTGGCCATGGCTAGAGCCGCCTGGCATGGCCCTGGCAGGGGGCTCTCCTCGGATCCCCTCAGATGCGGGATCTGACCGTGGCTCTGTTCCTCTCTCTTTCAGCCCTTGAACACCTGACAGAGGACATCAGCAGTGCCGTGTCCGACGAGGAAATTCAAACATTGTATGTCCTGCAGGCACTGCAGAGTGAGCGATATTCCATCTTCCAGAGGCTGCAAGATCGGCTCCGCAGGGCATGGAGGACACGGCCTCATCTGTCAGGGCTCGGCTGGCTGCGCTGCTGCAGCTCTGCAGAGAGCTGATCCCAGAGGCTCTGTCTGCTGGGGCCACCTGGGCCAGCAGGAATTTTCTATTTCTTTGAGATTGTTCTTTTCTTTAGCATATGAATATAGGATGTTTTGTACTAGCCAGACTGCCCGGAGCTTTCTTTTGCTGCCCAGGGTCTGCAGGGCTTAGGGCAAGAGGGGGAAAAGGGTGCTTGGGCTCAGCAAGCTGCCCAGGCGTGCAGTGTTGCAGGGAAAGTGGCCAGAAGCCCCTTGGCCTTTGGTGGTTCTGCTGAAGCCTTTGTGCTGCCGGCAGAGCGGGTGGGCAGGGGCCGGAGCTGCGGGGATCCCTGCGAGAGCGGTGCCTGCAGATGGCTACAAGCCCTGTGCCAGGCAGGAACCGCCATCTGCGTCCTCCTGCCCGTGTGCTGCTGGCTGCATTGCTGAGGGCTCCCAGGTGCCTCTTGATGGGGCTCCTCTGCAGCTCCTGTGGGGCTGCGGCGCTGCTGCCGGGCAGCTTGGCCGGGCTGGGGGAGACCCTGTGGGGACGGGGCCACCAAGGGATGAGGGGCTGCGAAGCCCTGACAGGACAAGGCAGTGGGAGGGTGTGGAGAGTTTTGTGGACAGTTGGCTAGCAGAAAGAGGCCATTTAGACGTAATACCCTTGGTTAAGCAAGGAGACAGGTAAAGGAGCCAGCAGTCAGTTTCCATATAAGGCAAGGACATTGTGCCCTTGCTGCACCAGTAGAAAAGGGAGGGAAGATATTCAGCTAGAAATCAGCTAGAAATATGAAGAAAAGCAGAAAAGTCGTAACAGTTTCACTACAAGAATGCAGAAGTAGGTGTAATCGGCTGATAAGTAACTAACCAATAATGAGCTCGCCTTTTGCAATATGTATTAGCCTTATTAACACTAATATAAATATGCGTGTCTATCAATAAAGTTTGAGGCTTGTTGTTCATCATCGGATGTGCAAGTCTTCCTTCTCCGTCAAATGGCGACCCTGACTGACGTGATACGCCCGCCACGGACAGATGAAGTAGGGTTGGGTTCCTATCGCAGGGGGAACGGTACAAACAGACCGGCCACAGGTTTGCGGTCTGCGGGCCCCAGGAGCTGTACAGACAGTCCTGGCCATACGTGCTGCCGGAGCCTGGGAAACCTGCAACAGCGCTGACGAAAAAAGGTATGGGGAGGCAAGCACCATATGATTTCTTCACTGCCTTTTTACAGAGAAGGCAAGTAAAAGAAATAGATTTGCATAAGGAATTGCCAGGATTGTTAGCTTATGGATATGAAAAGGGGTTTTTTCAGAATCCACATACAGTGCATGAGCTATCAGAATGGCGTAAATTTGGGGATAAGTTGTGGGAGGCTACGCTGGAGGATGATAAAACAGCGAAAAAGTTAGGGAAGTTATGGAAGGTCGTGCATAATGAGCTTTTACAGTATCAGGCAGAAAAGAAGGGAGCAGAGCAAGCATTGGTCGCTCAAGATAGAAATAGGAACTATGATAAGGAGTGGTTCCAGTCTACTCCGTTACCTCCTGCCGTTAATAGCGTTGTCCTGCCCCCCCCGCCTCCTGCTTCCAATGCCAGAGCCTCCGGTGAGCCATCAGCGCCCCCCGAATCACTAACACCCCCGAAAGGGTCACAGTCCTGCCCTAAGCCACCTATAAATTCACCCCCGTCAGGTGATGAGCCGATTCCTGGGGCGAAAAGCGACCTAGCGGAGGCCATTGCCAGGGAACGGAGGGAGGCGTGGGCAGCGCTGGCCAAGGACTGTTTGGATAAGGGGGACAGGGGGTTAATGGAGGCAGCCTCAGCGCTGGCATTCCCGGCAGTCTTTCAGCCGGTCGCAGGGGGAGGAATGCAGGTAACAATCACTGCTCTTGACTGGAAATTGCTATCACAGCTTAGAGCGACTGTTAGCCAGTTTGGAGTGACGAGCGAGCCGGTGAAGCAAATGCTAGATTACATTTGGAGTACGCAGATACTTTTGCCTGCTGATTGTAGAGGGATAGCGAGATTGATTTTTACACAACATCAGCAACTGCTGTTCAATGCGCACTGGCAAGCGCTGGTTAATGAGTGCGTAGCCACACCAAGACAGCAGGGAGATCCTTTGCATGGTGTGACAGCAGATGAATTGATGGGATTGGGTGCATTTATTCGCACAGAGGCACAGGCATTGATAGGACCAGATAAGTGTAGAGAGGCTATGAGGTTGGTGAGGCAGGCTATAGAGCAAGTGAAGGAGCCGGGTGGTGTACCAATGTATATGGGGATTAAGCAAGGACGAGATGAAGCATTTGGCACGTTTATAGATAGAGCTGCAACTGCTATAGAAAAAGCAGGGGTGCCGGAGTATATGCGAGGTGCACTATTAAACAATGTGCCCTTCAGAATTGTAATCAATCCACAAGAAACGTATTAAGCACCCTAGGGGCAAACTGGTCCATAGAGGAAGCATTAGAGAGGATGGCCCAAATCCCTACTGGGACTCAGGCATTTTTAGTGGATGCTATTAAACAATTGGGGGAGGGTCTTCAGGAGCAAGCAAAAGCCTCTCAAAGTCAGGTGTTAGCTGCTCTTGCACCTCTCCGAGTCTCCGCAGCCATAACCCCAGCACCGAAAAAATGCCCAACAAAATGCTATCGGTGTGGGGGGAGTGGTCATTTTTGCCGAGAATGCCAAGCCGGAGGAGTGTGGTGCCAGTACTGTCACTCGGATACCCACAACACAGCTGCCTGTCGCCGGCGATCGGGAAACGGACGGAGGAGCGCGCAGGACGGTCGCGCCCGGACACAAATCGCCGCCGTGACATCAGCTCCACCTGCAGTCTACAGCCAGCCACCACCCGCAGCCTCGGACCTGACCTGGCAGCAGCAGTAAATGTTTCCATCGTAACCACTCAGCTACACAGGATACCTACAGGAGCCTATGGACCATTACAAATTCAAGGCAAAACAATCGGCGCTTTGCTGCTTGGCTGTTCCTCAGCATCCATGATGGGATTATTTGTGTTACCAGGGGTGATCGACGCAGACTATACGGGAGAAATACAAATAATGGCATATACTCTTTTTCCTCCGGTTACCATTGCAAAGGGTCAGTGTATTGCTCAATTGGTGCCACTGCCGCAGCTTACTGCTAGCATTTCCCCACGTGATCAGAAGGAGCCAACAGATCCAGGATTTGGATCCACAGGAATTACTTTGCTGACTATGAACTTGGGGGAGCGACCCCGCAAAAAGGTGGAATTGAAATTTCGGGGACAAATGATTGTCCTTATGGGACTGTTGGACACAGGAGCTGATACTAGTATAATCAGCCCGGAGCATTGGCCCCGTCAATGGCCACTTTACCCTTCAGCGGATACCCTAACAGGAGTGGGAGGACTTACCCTTGCCAGTAAGACGCCGCCTTTGCAAGTAAAGGTGGATGGACAATGGTTAACTACAGTTTTCTCGGTAGTCACATTACCACCTACGGTGCAGTGCCTTATTGGTCGGGACATTTTGGCTCAATTGGGAGTGGTACTGACCAACGAGCACCCTTTGGGGTAATTGCCATTGCTTGGACTTTCCCCATTCCACTCACATGGAAAACTAATACGCCTGTGATGGTTAAGCAGTGGCCTTTAAAAGGGGAGAGTCTCATGCATGCCCATCAGCTGGTGGAAGAGCAATTTAAACAAGGGACATCCTAAATTGTCTACCAGACGATGGAATACTCTTATTTTTGTGATTAAAAAGAAGTCGGGGAATTTCCGTCTTTTGCATGACTTACGGGCAGTTAATGATCAAATGGAACCAATGGGGGCCTTGCAGCCTGGTCTGCCAAACCCTGCTATGATTCCACAGGGGTGGCCATTGCTAATTATAGACTTAAAGGACTGTTTTTTCACAATAGCCTTGCATCCACAGGACACCAAGAGATTTGCATTTACCCTGCCAGCAGTTAATAGAAATGGACCAGATCAGCATTTTGAATGGACTGTTCTTCCACAGGGCATGCGCAACTCCCCCACTTTATGTCAGCTGTATGTCGATGCTGCGCTACAACCCCTGCGCCAAAAATGGCCTCATTGTATCATCTATCATTATATGGATGATATATTGTTCAGCCAACCTGAACCATTTACGGATCAACACGTGGAAATAATTCAGAAGGCGTTATTACAGCTCAACCTGGTAGTTGCCCCTGAAAAGATTCAACGCTCAGCACCATGGAAATATTTGGGGTGGATCCTAACTGAGCAAAATATTGCTCCCCAAAAATTGGAACTTACAACTCACATAAAGACATTGAATGATGCACAGAAATTACTTGGGGATTTACAGTGGTTGAAGCCGATAGTTGGGATCCCTAACCACTTATTGGAGCACTTACGACCCTTGCTTAAGGGTACGGATCCTACTACACCGGTCACCTTGACAACAACACAAAAGGATGCGTTGCGGGGTATTATTGACTGTATTAGTTCTGGGCAGGTTGTGCGCCGGAACCCTGATTTACCTGTTGATATTATCTTGTGGAATAGTCCTGTACATATTTTGGGTGCCTTATCTCAGCTTGAAAAGAAAACGGGGGAGCAGAGGGTATTAGAGTGGCTCTCCCCACCATTACAGCAGCAAAGAACTTTAAGAACAAAAATTGAAATGGTTGCGTCTCTTATTAAGAAAGGACGCCTCAGAACAATTCAGGTTACAGGAGTGGAGCCAGCTGTAATACGGTTACCAATAAAAAAGGAGACACTTGACTGGTATTTACTGAACTCTGAGGAGCTGCAGGATGCTCTCCTAGCAGCTGGAGCTGTTATAGAGACGGGCAAACTACACCCTAGCCCTCTCCAATGGATGATAGAATGGGACTGGATAACAAAGCCCATTCGAAGTCCGTCACTAATAGCAGGAGCTATCACAGCTTTCACGGGTGCTGGCAATGTCAAATTGTTTTGGCCTTGAATCACACTCTGGCTTCCCCGCCAGAGGAACTCGATTTATTTGGTAGTGCTAACGCCAGTTTGAACAATGTTACAGGGGGCTGGTTTAGTTTTGAACCAGAAGATGCAGACAATTTTAACCAGCATGGAAAATACTGGGCAGCCTTAAATTCCCGCCTGGATCCGTCAGCCGTGCACAGCCAATTGTATAGTCATTGCAAGGGAGTCAAACTTACAGAGCCAAAAGCACTACCCCCAGGAGTATTCTTGATTTGTGGGGATAGAGCTTGGAATGGAGTCCCCGTGAAACCACAAGGGGGACCTTGTTACTTTGGGAAATTGGCCATGTTTCACCCCAATGTAACCCTCCTTATGCAATGGAGCCAAAATACGACCAGGCGTCGCCGTAGCTTGCATGACCTCAGTTGTGAGGGAATAGGACCACCCGCATTCTGGGGCGAACTGAGACAAGTGGTAGTAGCCACATTGTTACCTGGAGGGGCAGCTAATAAAGCCATGAATTTGGCCAAACAACTAGGCTGCTGGGTCAAAGACGAGCTGAATACCACCTCTCAGGTATTGGACATGCTATCCAAAGATGTGGAAAGTGTTAATCATGCAGTACTGCAAAACAGAGCAGCAATTGATTTTCTACTATTGGCTCAGGGTCATGGCTGTGAAGAATTTGAGGGTATGTGTTGCATGAATTTATCGGATCATTCCACATCCATACATACAAAAATCAAGGAGCTCCAGAAAGGGCTGCACGCCTTGAAAGAAGAAGAGGGGTTGGGGTTAGAAGCGTGGCTAAAAAGTCTTGGATTAGGCCCTTGGCTGCGAACAATGGTTATGTATGCAATAGGGGTGTTAGTTGTTATTGTATTGCTAATGCTTGTGTTACCGTGCTTATTTAGTTGCTTACAAAGAATGGTTAACCAAATGATGGACAAGGCCTGGCATACAACATTTCTGGCCCAAAAAGAAAACGGGGGAAATGTGGAGAGTTTTGTGGACAGTTGGCTAGCTGAAAGAGGCCATTTAGATGCAATACCCTTGGTTAAGCAAGGAGATAGGTAAAGGAGCCAGAAGTCAGTGTCCATATAAGGCAAGGACACTGTGCCCTTGCTGCAACAGTAGAAAAGGGAGGATAGATAGTCAGCAGAAATCAGCTAGAAATATGAAGAAAAGCAGAAAAGTCGTAACAGTATCACTACAAGAATGCAGAAGTAGGTGTAGTCGATTGATAAGTAGCTAACCAATAATGAGCTCGCCTTTTGCAATATGTATTAGCCTTATTAATACCAATATAAATATGCGTGTCTATCAATAAAGTTTGAGGCTTGTTGTTCATCATCGGATGTGCAAGTCTTCCTTTATCCGTCACATGCACAGCATGGGGAACAAACAAGAAGAGCTGGAGGCCATGGTGCAGCAGCAGAGCTATGATGTAATTGCCATCACAGAAACGTGGTGGGATGACTCACATGGCTGGAGTGCTGCACTGGATGGCTACAAGCTCTTCAGGGGAGACGGGAAAGGGAGAAGAGCTGGAGGGGTGGCCCTTTATATTAGGGAGGGTTTTGACACCATAGAAATTGAAACTAATGATGATTAATAATGATGAAGTTAAATTGCTATGGGTGAGAACTAGGGGGAAGGCCAACAAGGCTGACATCCTCCTGGCAGTCTGTTCTCGTCCGCCCAACCAGGAAGAAGTGGTGGACAACTCATTGTATAAGCAGCTAGAGAATGTTTCTGGATCATCAGCCTTTGTTCTTGTAAGCAACTTCAGCCTGCCAGAAATTTTCTGGGAACTCAATACAGCTGAAAAGAGGCAGTCCAGGAAGTTTTTAGAGTTTGTGTAGGACAACATTTTGTTGCAGCTGGTGGGTTAGCCCACCAGGGAAGGCACTGTGTTAGATCTGTTGTTTGTGAAAAGAGATGGGCTGGTGGGAGATGTGGTGGTTGGAGGCCGCTTGGGGAACAGTGATCATGAAATTATAGAGTTCTCAATATTTGGTGAAATCAGGAGGAAAATCAATAAGACTTTTACATTGGAGTTCCAGAGGGCAGACTTTGGCCTGTTTAGGAGACTTATTCAGACAGTTCCTTGGGAAGCAGCCCTCAAAAACAAGGGGCTTCAGGAAAGGTGGGAGTGCTTCAAAACAGAGATCTTGAGGGCACAGGAACAGACTGTCTGTGTGTGCCAATGTCCAGCCTGAAAGGGCAAAGAGATTTTGGAGGAACTTAGGAATAAAAAGAGAATGTATCATCTTTGGAAGGAGGGTCAGGTCTCTCAGGAAATATTTAAGGGGCTGGCAGAGCATGTAGAAAAGAAATTAGGGAGGCCAAAGCTCAGTTTGAACTAAGAATGGCAAGTTTTGTAAATGTCTTAAGTTGAAAGATGTAGCTGGGTGTGTATTCTATTCCTGTCTTTTAGAGGTGGGGCAGTTATCTTCTGTTAATTGGGCAGTTTTCTTTATCTTTGCCTCAACCAATCCTCCCTCAGGGGAGATCTCTTCTATTAATGGGCCATTGAGTGTCACTGCATGACTGATAAAATGACATCATCCCATTGTGAGATTCTCTGCCCAGAGTGAGGAGCCAGGCATTTCTACCTGGATATAATCTGAGATTTTGGGACACCAGTACAGCCTTTCCACTGGATTCCCAGAGGAGCAGCCTTTTCCCCACCGGATTCCCAGAGGAGCAGATTTTTCTCCACTGGATTCCCAGAGGAAGACCAGGCCCATCTACACCACCACTGGACCTTCAGAGGAAAACTACACCCTTCTACAGGATCCCTGCTCCAACAGAACCACACTTGTTGCTCCAGGAGCACTGCAGCCACCATTCAATCCGACTCCTACTAACACCCTGACCAACAGATGTTCTGATTCTGTCAGT
Source organism: Motacilla alba alba (assembly GCF_015832195.1). Taxonomy (NCBI): domain Eukaryota; kingdom Metazoa; phylum Chordata; class Aves; order Passeriformes; family Motacillidae; genus Motacilla; species Motacilla alba. The sequence goes on from NW_024037374.1 coordinate 1,028,590, forward strand.
AGTTTTTTTTTTTTGTTTGTACTATTACATTTGAATTTTTAGTTTTCCTAGTAAAGAACCGTTTTTCCTATTCCCACATCTTTGCCTGAGTGCATCTTAATTTCAAAATGATAATAATTCAGAGGGAGGGGGTTTACATTTTTCATTTCAAGGGAGGCTCCTGCCTTCCTCAGTGGACACCTGTCTTTTCAAACCAAGGCATTAACCTTTAGGGGAAAATTGAAAATATATACCTGACACTCAGGTAGAAGTATCCTAAGCCGAAAGGCTGAGTGATGGCTCACTGATTCCCAAGTGCTAAAGTATGAAGCCATCTTAATAGATAATGGTTTAGAGCTAATGGTGAATAACCAACTCAACCCTGCCCAGTTTGGTATGGAGATCCAGGTGAGGAACTAATACATGATTGCCTAGAGATTATAAACTATCAAACTAAAGTAAGAGAGGACCTAACAGATCAGCCACTCCAAGGTGGAAAATGATTGTACATCGACGGATCTTCACAGGTAATAAAGGGGCACAGGGTATCGGGGTACACTATAGTGGATGAAGGGTTGGTAGCCATGGAAAAGTGAAAGTTACCTTCCAACTGGTCAGCCCAAGCACGGGAGTTGTATGCCCTAAAACGAGTTCTGGAAATATTGGCACAGAAAAGGGGAAAAATATATACAGACTGAAAATAAGCTTTTGGAGTAGTTCATACCATTGGAAAAAAATGGGAAGAGAGGGGGCTATTAAATTCAAAGGGAAAGGGACTGATTCACATAAAACTTGTTTTAGAGGTATTAGAATCCTTACAATTGCCAGAGGAAGTAGCAGTGGTGTATGTTAAAGGACGTCAAAAAAGGGTGGCTCAAGAAGAACAAGGGAATAATTTAGCAGATTTTGATGCTAAGAATGCAGCCAAATCAGGGAGAGAAAAATTAATGATAGTATTAAGCCTCATGAGAGAAATGCAAAAGGTCCCTGTATTCAGTGGGACAGAAGAGGAAGAACTCCTCAAAATAGGAGCCAAGAAAGATAACAAAGGGAAGTGGAGATTAGCAGATGGGAAGAGAGTGTTGAATAAACCCCTGGCCAAGAAAATGCTAGGAGGCATACATGGAACCACACACTGGAGTACACAAGAGCTAAGTGATCAATTTCTAAGGGACTGGGGCTGCATAGGCATTTTCAGAATAGCTAAGCAAGTAACTGAATGATGTGTGATATGTAAACAAGTGAACAAGAAAATCATGAGGAAAACACCCAGAGGAAAGCAAGAACTAGCCTTATGGCCATTTCAAAACATCCAAGTAGACTTTATGGAGCTTTCCCAGGTACAATGGTGGAAACTTTTGCCAGTGATAGTAGATAACTTGACTCATTGGGTAGAGGTGGTACCCACTGTGAAAGCCAATGCCAATGTTGTGAGTAAAACACTTCTAGAATCAATCATTCCCCAATATGGGATGGTAAGCAGGATTGATTCAGACCAGGGAACTCATTTCACATCGAAGATATTGCAGAAAAGTTTTTCAGCCCCTGGGAATGAAATGGGAGTTACACACTCCATGGCATCCACAGAGTTCCAGTTGGGTTGAGAGAATGAATCAAACTCTGAAAAGAGCTCTAGTTAAGCTAATGATTGAAACCCAAATGTCATGGATCAAATGTCTCCCTTTGGCCTTATTAAGAATTAGAACCCCACCCCAGTCAGATCTGGGGGTGTCCCCCTATGAAATGATGTTTGGGTTACCCTTCCTGACCTCACCCCAGAAGGTTGCCCCCTATGAGGAAGGGGAAACCACTGCCAAGAAATATGTTCTGTCTAGAGCACAAACCTTAGAAGGGCTAAGACATAAAGGGGCAATTCCTCAAACTACCACCCTGGATTTCAGAATCCACAATATTAATCCTGGGGATTGGGTGATGATTAAGTCATGGAGAGATCAGCCTCTAACTCCTCAGTGAGAAGGTCCCTTTCAGGCACTGCTCACCATGGAATCAGCCGTGCAAACTGCAGAGCGGGGATGGACGCATGGCAATAGAGTCAAAGGCCCACGAGAAGAACCCAAAGAGTGGATTATAACATCCAGACTGGATGAAACAAGATTGACTCTCAAGCAGAGACTGAAAGACAACCAGAAAAACACCAAGACACCCAAAAAGTAGAGTCAAGCTTTCACCAACCAGCTGGAGAACTGTCTTCCTGTCTTAATGGGTGAGAATTACCAGCATCTCTTGAGGGGAAGGACACAAGGGACCGTAAAAGGTAATGGCACAGCTTCTTTAAGAAAATAAGGTGAAGGAAGGAGGGCAAGACCGGGTTGGCCCCTGTGTTTGCTAGCAAGAAGGCTCCATAGCCCTGCTGTGGGCAGCAACCCCCATAGGCATGGTAAGGTAGGGACAAAAGGCCATAGCAGACCTCTACCATTCCTCAGTTGTCTTTTAATTCAACAGGGACTAGAGGGCAGGACCGAGTCAGACTCTCTACTCATCCCTGAAGTACACTGACTATGGGCAGCAGCCACATAGGCACGGTAGATGGGAGTCAAAGCCACACTGGACCTCTGTGATGCCCTTTTGTCCATTCCAAATGACTGTGTCTAAGGAAAACCTGGGATTTTTTTCTTCTGTTCTCACTGTCTCTGCCCACATCAACAGATGCTGGTATGACTCATTCACCAGAGAAATTTTTTTACTTAATTGTTTGAGCAAAATGACTCCTAGAAAAAGTAAAGGGGGGTTTGTTATAGATGAGTAGTCCTACAGTTGACTCTCACAATTAAGGGGTGAATATTAAGTATATGTTAAGAGAAGTTGTGTAGATGTATAGTTATATTTCCCCTCCCCCTTGCATTGTCATCACAGGATGGCCTCAGTAGTCAGGGCATTTGGGAGGGTGGGCTTGTTACTATGGCAGCACCTGACCTCCAATCAAGCTGTAAGAAAGTGATCTCCACCACTGGACAGCGAAGAAGGAGTCGATTGACAAGACTTTGGGAGGGGCTAGAGGTATAAAAGACAGAACATCCATTTTGTAGATGAGCACCTGGTGTCTGAATGCTTTCCTCCCAGCACTGTGTTCTTTTCTTTATTCAGTCTTCTGTTGTATTTTGATAAGATCTTAATAAACCATTCAATATTTTCAAAGTGAAAATCGCTTCTCACATGAGGTTGGGGAATGTGAGGCAAAGTTTGTCCACACTGGGTCAGCTCCAAGGTACAACTTCTCTGACCTGGCCAGACCTCCTAATGTGCGGCCCTACACCGATATCAATCACAGAATGCTGCAATCACCTCTTCTCTAAAGAGAATATTAATAAAATACACCCTTTAAAATAGGAATATATCTTTCATAGAACCCCTTCGAAATATTTCCCCATAACAGCAGCAGGAATCCTTCCTGATGAACTGCCCCAGACCGGAGGGAAATCCAGGCAGAACCATGGTTTGCCAGGACTTGCTTGATCTTAATGAGCCTTGAGGTGCATTTGGAGCTGAGCCCTGGAACCTCAGGGCCTGAGAGATTGCACAAACCTTTGCAGGAGTCAAAATCATAAGAAAACCCCATAGTGTCTCAAAGCATTAAGGAGTACAAATGAGGTCCATCCCCAACACAGGCTCCTCATGGACTCCTTGGAGGAGAGAACTGGAGGCCAGGATAGCACAAAAAAAAACCTCTCAGAGATTCAGTGTGGAATGCAAAACCCAAAGTACCTTTAAAAACCTTGAGTATCTCAAAGTATTAATGAGCCCCACTGGGTGTCAGTACAAAGCTCTCAAGGGACTCATTAAAGCAGATAATTGGGGCTATGATTACACAAACCTCTCACAGAGTCTGTACCAAAAGGGAAACACCAAGTAGCTAAAAAGCAGAAGTACTATGAAGTATTAATCAGTCCCACTGAATGTTGCTACTGACAAAGCCTCTCCAGGGACTAATTAAAGCAGATAATTGGAGGCCATGACTGCAAAAAGCTATCAGAGACTCCAAGGCAAAAGCCAAACCCAAAGTCCTTTGAAAAGCCTGCAGTCCCTGGGAGCATGAAGGAGCCCCCAGGGCCATTGCTGACCAAGGCTCCCCAGGGACTCCTTCCAGCAGATCCTTGAGGCCACTGGCATGTGGGCTAGGGGGGATGCTGAGGGCAGGACAAGGGGCTGCCAGTGCCCAGCCTGGCTGGGGCTGTGCCAGGAGGCCCCAGTGGCTCAGGACAAGGTGTCTCCTGCCAGCCCTTGGTGGCACAGACCCTGCTGTGCCCCAGGGTACCAAGCCTTGGCTTCTCTTTGTCCCCACCTGTCATCACTGCCTGCAGTTCTCTGCTCTGCCTGGGGCCTGGGGACACTTTCTCAGTCGTGTCCCTCACTGGGACCCATTAAAAGTGCAAGAAACTTTGGAGTGTGATTGTGACTTGTAGTTCTGCAGAGGTTTCTTCAGCTGCCTCTCAGGGACTGATGTTCAGGGCCTGAGCACAAAGCCCCAGAGGCTCATTAAAGTCCTTGTGCTGTGGCTGTGCTGCTGAGCTGGGCTGGGCTCCTGGCACAGAGGCAGCTGCTGGTAACCAAGAAGAGCTTGAAAAGCACATTTCTCTTGATGAGCAGCTCTTCTGCCAGCCCAGCAGGGCTGGGGCACTGCCTGCAGCCAGCCCAGGCACAGCACAGAGGCACAGAGAGCTTCAATCAGTCAGGGCTGGGAAGGTGCTGAGAAGTGCCTGGGGCAGAATCCCTGCCAGCCCTTGGCACAGGAACCTCTGGCTGCAGGACAATGCAGCTGCAGCTCCTGCAGCCATCTCCTACAGCTGGAACATCCCAATGCCTACAGACCCTGTGAGTACATTCTCTGATTGTCTCTTGTGCAGAGCAGCCAGGGGTGCCCAGGGCTGTCCTGCAGAGCAGGCTCCTGCAGCCCAGGGCGCTGTGCTGGGGCAGGGACTCTGCTGCCTGCCAGGGACAGCTCTCAGCCGGCCCGGGGAGCTGCTGCCAGCGCTGGGGAGAAGCTGTGGGGGGAAGGAGCCACCCTGAGCAGGGCAGGTGCTGCTGCTGAGAGGGGATGGCTGGGGCAGGGCTGCTCCCAGCTCCAGACCAGCCTGGGCACAGCTCCAGAGGACACTTCCCATAGAAGGTAAGCCTGGGATTGCTGTTATAGATCAGGAGCTTTCCTGAGAGTGTTTTCAATTTCCTACTTGGAACAGGATGGGAAAGTTGGGGTGATGACAAAAAGATTTTTGCATTTTCTACATTTTTATGTATTCATAGCTCTCTAAGTTACTATTATATTTGTAAAAAACTATTATCCTTGCTTAACTTTAATAAACTCTTAATTAACTCTATTAAACTACTGTTATATACTATGAAAACTTTTATCCTTAAAAAACTCTAGTATGTTTCCTTACTTTATTTTAAGATTTTAGAACAAAAACCTGACTGTCTAAATATATTCCTGAAATACTGTATAGCGTTATTCTCTTATATAGTCCTGATATACTAAACAGTCTTATAGGAAGAGGACTTATAGGAACTCTTTTTTTTTTTTTTTTTTAACCTGAATATGAGCAGTCATTACAAAAAGTGAAGGCAAAGAAGCCTTGGGACCTGCTGCAATGAGTTGACCCAGGGGTGTGTAACTGGGGCAACTGAATCTGCTATTGGATGTTCCTGTTCAATATCCCAATTAATCAACCTTTAAAAATTGTTGAAATCAGGGCCTGGGTGTGCTCCATTCCCACTGGGACACCTGGAAGCTTCCAAGAAAGGTCTGGTTTTTACTCTATTCTTCTAACACTGTTGCAAGGGTTTATTTCTCTTTTGATTATAGGTAACAGGGGGATGAGAGAAGCAGCAGAGGAATTGTAATCCCAGAATCCCAGAACATTCTGAGTGGAAAGGGACACAGCAGGATCATCAAAGGAATGTTTGAACATTTACAGAGACTCCAGAACTGTCACTTTGGGTGGTCAGTCTCTCTGCTGGGAGCCTCCCAAAGGGCCCTCAGCCACTGCTCAGCCCTGGACAGCAGCAGCATCACCTCTGCAGGGCCCAGCAGGGCTCTCCTGAGCTGCCCTTGCCCACCTGCAGCCAGAGCCTGCCCCAGCCAGGGCCCTGCACACAGGCAGGTTTCTGTAGGGCCGGGGCGAGGGCACACAGGGTGGGATGGGCTCTGTGAGCGCTGGCAGGGACAAGGCTCCTCTCAGGAGGGAATGTCCAGGCCCAGGGAGATGCTCAGGGAAGGAGAGGGGGCTGAAGAGAGCAGTGCTGGGGGCAGGAGGGCACTGTTGGTGTGTGGGAGGTGCTGGGCACAGCTGGGCACGGGAACACTGTCCTGAGTGCCCGGCTGTCTCTGCCCTGCCCTCTCAGGCACAGCACCACAACATCTTCTCTTGTTTCTGCACTGCCCTGGTATTGTCACTGTGATCTGCTGCTCTCAGGGAGGCTCTGGCATTTGCAGCAGCTGAGTCAGGCACTGCCCTTGGCATTGCTGCCAGGCAGGGGTGCCGATGGGAATGGGGTGTCCAAGCTTCCCTGGCACCTGTGGGGCTGTGGGCAAAGCAGTCCATGGCAAAGGGGAATGAGCTGAGCCCCCTCGCTGAGATCCCATCATGGGCACAGCCGGGGATCTCCTTGCTGTGCCCCTGCATGCTCTGAGCTGCCCTCCTGGCTGCAAATCTGTGCCAGAGCCTCTGGGAGTTCCCTGAATGTCCCCCGGGGAAGGGCAGAGCTGCCAGAGCTGAGGAAATGCTGCTGGGTTTGCTAAGGGAGCCGTGAGTGTCCTTGGCACAAGGGGGTGCTGAGACCTTGCCCAGAGACCTTTAGAGAGGGTGAGACATTCAGGGATCCCTCTGCTTGGGGCAGGGTCTGCTTTATCCCAGGGTGAGCCGGGAGTGTGATTGTGCCCTGATTGCAGCCAAAGGCGCAAAGCCAGGGCAGTTGGGAACAAGCCCATGCAGCCCCTCACCTTCTCTGAGCCACAGGGAATCCTTTGCCTCTCCCATCTCTCAGTGGCAAACTCTGAGTGCAGCAGAAATGCTGGGGATTTCTGACCTCAGAGAGCCAGGAATGATGTGTGGGCAGGAAAAACATTCCTAAATACAACCCCTAATATTCTTTAGAAGTGTGAGCGCAGATGCTACCAAGCCTTTCTGCATTAGGAGTGATTCCCCTGACAAATCCTGAATAACTAGCCTTGTTCCTCTGCCAAGTGGCCACAAACCCAGGGCAGTGGAGAAGGGATGGCTCCTCGAGAGGTCCCACACACTGGCCTGGCTGCTCCTGGCACACTCAGCCAGCACAACTGGAGCTCAGGCAGGGACCTGGGTGATGGCTTTCCCAGAGCAGGAACAAGGCTGGGTGAGTCCCAGCGGGACAGTCTGCAGGGAATGGCCCAGGTTTGGCTCAAAGCATCCTCTGCTGACTTGTCACTGTCCTTTCTCCATGAACAGGTGCAGCCCCAGCAAATGTCCAACAGCAGCTCCATCAGCCACTTCCTCCTGCTGGCATTGGCAGACACGCGGCAGCTGCAGCTGCTGCACTTCTGCCTCTTGCTGGGCATCTCCCTGGCTGCCCTCCTGGGCAACGGCCTCATCATCAGCGCCGTAGCCTGCGGCCAGCACCTGCACACGCCCATGTTCTTCTTCCTGCTCAACCTGGCCCTCAGCGACCTGGGCTCCATCTGCACCACTGTCCCCAAAGCCATGCACAATTCCCTCTGGGACACCAGCACCATCTCCTACACAGGATGTGCTGCTCAGCTCTTTTTTTTCATCTTTTTTGTTTCAGCAGAGCTTTTCCTCCTGACCATCATGTGCTACGACCGCTACGTGTCCATCTGCAAACCCCTGCACTACGGGACCCTGCTGGGCAGCAGAGCTTGTGCCCACATGGCAGCAGCTGCCTGGGGCAGTGGCTTGCTCAATGCTGTCATGCACACGGCCAATACATTTTCCCTGCCCCTGTGCCATGGCAATGCCCTGGGACAGTTCTACTGTGAGGTGCCCCAAATCCTCAAGCTCTCCTGCTCCAAGTCCTACATCAGGGAACTTGGGCTTCTTGTGTTTTCCATCTGTTTAGGACTTGGCTGTTTTGTGTTCATAGTTTTCTCCTATGTGCAGATCTTCAGGGCCGTGCTGAGGATCCCCTCTGAGCAGGGACGCCACAAAGCCTTTTCCACCTGCCTCCCTCACCTGGCCGTGGTCTCCCTTTTTGTTGGCACTATCATATTTTCCTACCTGAAGGCCCCCTCCATCTCCTCCCCATCCCTGGATCTGGCCCTGTCAGTTCTGTACTCGGTGGTGCCTCCAGCCCTGAACCCCCTCATCTACAGCCTGAGGAACCAGGAGCTCAAGGCTGCAGTGTGGAGACTGATGACTGGATGCTTTCAGGAACATTAAACTGCTGGACACTTTCTGCAAATCACTTGTAATAAAAGTCATCTTTGATACTTCTTGTTGGTTTAGTTGTAGAGTTTTTCCCTTTGTTTTACTTTTTTCATATGATTTCAAATAAATGTCATTGTTTGTGCCATTTCTCATTTTGTTTCCCTCCACCTTCCCTGTGGCCAGACTGTGTCACTGAACGGCTGCACTCTCGGTGGCTTTAAAGGAACTAAAGGAACTCCCATTAAATAGGAAAATTTTCTACAGAGATGCCCTTTTGTTGCCTTCTCTGGAGCTGCAGCAGCAATGTCTGTGTGCAGAGCTGGGGGCAGATCAGTGCTGGCCCAGCAGCTGTGCCCAGCAGCAGCAGCAGCACTTGGTGTTGGCAGTGCTGCTGCCGTGGCCCTGCCCCGCTGCCCTGGTGGCCCTGGTGTTGCTGTAGGGCCTGAGTGCTCTCGGGGCCGGGCACAGTGCTGGGGGTGGCAGTGCCGGGGCTGCAGCAGGGACAGGCCATGGGCACTGCTGGGGCAGCGCTGACGCCTCAGGCCAGGGCCTGGGGGCTCCAGCCTCCTTGCCCAGGCTCTCTCAAGAACACGGCCAGGCCAATGCTGAGCACAGAAAACCCCGGTGAGCAGCCCCAGGGTGGCCATGGGCAGGCTGGGGGCAAACAGCATGGCTGGGGCTCTGCAAGGGCCCTGGGGGAGACGGGAAGGAGCAGCAGAGCAGGGGCTGATCCATTCCCAGTGCGCTGGACAGCCCAGGGCAGCGTCCCAGAGCGTCCTCATGGAGCTGCCAACACCATCCCCCCTCTGCAGCCCTGGCCTCTCCCCCAGCTCACACAGGTGCCCCATCCTTGCAGGCACAGGCACGGCAGCACTGGCTCAGGAGCCCCTGCTTGCATTGCACACAGCAGGCGGGAGCACCCCCATGCTGCTGCTGTGGGGACATCAACCTGAGGGAGCACAAATGCCATCAGCCCCTGGAGCCAGCAAGGGCTGGGGGCCACCAGGGAAAGCACTCAGCTTTGTCCTGGCCTCTGCACTCAGCCAGAAAGTTTGTTCCCATCAGCTGGGAGTTTCCTGCCCCACTGCAGACGCTGTTGCTCAGAGCCAGGGCTGCCTGGCAGCCACCCCCAAACTGCCCTGAGCATTTCCTTGGCTTCACCTTTGCTTTCTTTACTCTTCCCTGGTACAAATTTCTTCCAGTTGCCCACTCCTGTTCCCTCCCTTGCAAACAGCCCATCCCTTTTTGCCCTTTCCTCTCTGGCCCCACTCCCCATTGCAGTTCCTGACTTGGCACCATCAGAACGTCCCTTGGGGAGCAGGATCATCCTCCAAGTGCTGCAGCAATTGTCTGCAGGCTCCTGCAGTGCCCCGTGCTGCTCCCTTGCCACAGGCACCCCAGGCCAGGGGGGCACATCTGGGCTGCTGTGTCTGCCTGTGGGGCTCCCTGTTCTGGGCCATGAGGAGGAGCTGCAGAGGCTCTGCAGGACTGACAGGATGGGCTTTGGGGCTGGCAGGAGAAGCTGAGGCACCTGGGCTGCTGGAGCTTCTGGAGAGGAGTCCCAGAACTCATCCTGCAACTGCTCCAAGGGTGGTTTCAGAGAATCCCAGAATCAGCAAGGTTGGAAAACACCTTGGAGATCATCAAGTCCAACCTGTGCCCTGACACTGCCTCGTTTCCTTTCAGCCTCCTCTTCTCCAGGATAAACAACCCCAGCTCCCTCACCCACTCCTCACAGTACTTGTGTCCGGGACCCCTCCCTAGCCTTGTTGCCCTTCTCTGGACATGTTCCAGCCCCTCCATGTCCTTCCTAACTGTGGGGGCCCAGAACTGGACACAGCACTCGAGGTCGCTGCCCAACCAGTGCTGAGCACAGGAGAAGAATCACTTCCCTGGTCCTGCTGGCCACACCATTCCTGATCCTGGCCAGGAGCCATTGGCCTTCTTGGCCACCTGGGCACACTGCTGCCTCATGTCCAGCCTTCTGTCCATCAGTCCCTGCAGCTCCCTTTCTGCCTGGCTGCTCTCCAGCCACTCTGTCCCCAGCCTGTAGTGCTGCAGGGGTTGTTGTGGCCAAAGTGCAGGATCCGGCACTTGGACTTGTTAAACCTCCCCTTGTTGGATTTGGTCCCTGGATCCAGCCTGTCCAGGGCCCTGTGCAGAGCCCTCCTACCCTCCAGCAGATCAATACTCACAGAAAACATGTTGTCATCTGCAAATTTGCTGATAGTGGACTTAATCCCCTCATGCAGATCATCAATTCAGATACTGAAATCCACACTGGCTTGCTCTGATCCCTCGGTCGTTCTGTGGGTGCCCTGTGATGGCACTCAAGGTCATCTGTTCCATAACCTTGCCAGGCACCAAGGTCAGGCTGACAGGCCTGCAGTTCCCCAAATCCTCCTGCCAGCCCTTCCTGGGAATGGGCTCACACTGGAGCCTCCAGCCTTCTGGCACCTCCCTGCTGAACCAGGACTGATGGTAAATGATGGAGAGCAGTTTGAGGAGGTCATCCACCAGCTCCCTCATCCCCCTGGGATGGATCCCATCCAATCCCAGAGATACTTGTAGAGCATCAGAGTGGCTCAGCTGGTCACCAAGTGCTTTCTTCTGGATTCCAGAGGGCTGCTCTGCTCCCTGTGCCCATCTACCAGAGCAGGAGATTACTTGTCCTGAGGACAACCTGTCTTATTATTGAAAATTGAAACAGGCAAGATGTTAAGCAATTCAGCCCTTTCCTTATCTTCAGTTACCATATTCTCCGCTGCCTTCAATAAAGAGTAGAGGTTCTCCTTCTCCCTCCTTTTGCTATAAATTTTTTTTACAGAAACATTTGTATTTTTCTACAGAAGCCACGAGGTTAATTCTTATTGCACATTCATCTCTCAAGTTTTCTTCTTTAATAACTTAAAAACATCCTTAAACACTTCCTGAGTTGCTGCTCCTTTTTTCCCCTGAATTCCCACAAAAGCTCCATGGGCAGCAAGGCCAGTCATTTTCGTCACTAGCACATCTTTTGTCACACTGGGACAGGCTGCTCCTTCCCCCTTAAGAGTACTTTCTTGAAGTGTGTCCATCCTTCCTGGACCCCTTTGTTTTTAAGGGCTGTTTCCTTTAGAAAAATCATTCCTGATTCAGTACTCCCCAAATCAGCTTCCTGAATAGGCCAAAGTCTGCCCTTCCTAATTCCAGGGTAGAAGTTTTGTTGCTGCCCCTCCTTCTCTCACAGAACATTGAAATCTTGATTATTTCATGGTCACTGTGTCCGAGGGCAGCCTCTGACTCCCACATCTGCCACCAGCCCTTCTCTGTTTGTGAACAGCAGGAGACAGAGCTTTCCTTGGCAGTGGGAGTGCTACCAAAAATTCACTAAAACAGAAAACTCCTTAACACCAATGCAGCATTAGGAAGCAGCATTCTTTATTCAGCCGGATGCACGGGGGAGAGCTCCTCCCAAAGCCGTGCGTGCTGAGTACAGGAAAGTTTCTGTTTATTTTCTGCATTTTGCACACATATTCATTGATTGTCCTGGACTAAACACACATCTGATAATCATTTCCCCAAAATCATTAACAGATTTCCTCTCCCCTTTACCCATGTGCTCTTCTGTCCTGGGGGTCTCTCTGGTGGTCCCTGGTGGTCGTGGACCCCAATGTCCCAGTGGGCCTGGCTGAGCTGGCAGGACACTGAGGCTGGTGAACTCCCAGTTCCCCTTCTGACACAATGGGCATTGTGTGGTTTCCATAGGCCTGGGGTTTTGGAGAACAAGCTCCAGGTGTCAGCTCACCTGGTGGAGGCAATTGATCATCTGGTAACATGAGGTCAAAGAGTGGGCTATGACATCACAGAGGGGGTTGTGTGAGGTTATCTAGCAGCTGCAGCATCATAGACTGCCTCTGTGCTGTCACAGAGCCAGCTGTGACATCACAGGGCAGAGGTCTGACATCACAGAGCAGACTGTGATATCAGAGACCAGCTGTGTTACATTAGAGAATGAGCTGTGACCTCACAGAGCAGGCTGAGACATCCCAGGAGGGCTGTGTCAGGTCCCTCTGCCCCAGCTGCCCCTCACAGTTTCTCCCAACAAGTCCAATGCTGTTCATGCCCAGCAGGGTCCCTGTCCCCCGGTTTCACCCCGGTCCACCTGGAGCCACAGACTCCAGCAAAGGATGTTCCACAGGATCCACCCCTGAGAGTAACTGACCCAAAAGGACACAAACCTGATGAGCTGTGGCTCCCACTGCAGGGGCACATGGACCTTGGCTCTGCACAGGAGAGTGCTTCATCCACGTCCTCTCTTTTCCTCCCTCTGCGCATGGAGGGAGCTCCTGACTGCAGCCTGTGACTCGAGTGTGCAAAGAGTTAATCTGGGCAGAATCGGGGCAGGGAGGGTTTGGGGGGACCTTGGGATCTGTGCTGGGCACAGAAGGTGTTTTCCATTGCTCTGAGACTGTCTGCTGTGGAAAGGGGATTTAATATACAGCAGAAGAATGACTTTTGCATTTGATGGAGCTGTGCCTTGCCTTGGCTTTGCTGGCTGACAAGAAATGAACATCCCTCTGTGTCTCGGGCAGCTCCTTCTGCAAGGAAAGCAGCTGGGAGTTGGAGCCAAGGAGCTGAAAGCTGCAGGTGCAGCCTGGGCTGGAGGGAGCTCAGATTTGCACAAGGCTGCTCTGAGTGCCAGGCCTTGGCTGGGGGAAATGGTGGGGTGGGGGTAGGGACAGAGTCTGATGGATTGTCAGCCATGAAGGGTCTTGATTTTCACATCTACTCAAACTGCATGAGGAGGTACTTGGATTCAGTGTCAAGTGGAGATTGCACATATCAATGTAGTAACAGGAAAAAAAACCTAAACAGGAGCAAAAAGAAATTCCCTCACTATCTTTGTAAGTATAATATATTCCCTTTGAATACACTGCTGGAATCTGTCTAATAACCACAAAAGATTTTGAAATTAAATCAATTTATTCCCAGAGGCTTGGCTTGTGAAGGTGTTTGAATGTCCATGAGCCCTGGGACACTGAATTCCTGCACTGAAGAGCTGCAGGCTGAACAAGCCTCTGCAGCAGTACAATTCAGCAGCAGCCTCCAAGTTGCTGAGGATGTCAGCAGCCCCCACTGAGGCCATCCCTGGCCAGAGCCCGTGGGGGAATGGGCAGACAAGGAGAGCGTCCCTGCGGCTGGGGCAGCACAACTCAGAGGCACCAGCGGCTCCAGCTGGGAAATGGAGTGTGGAATGTGGCTGGGAGAGCCCTGCCTGGGCTGTGCCAAGCAGGACACACAAGCCCTGACCCCCAACCCCCAAACAACTCTCTCTGTGAGACATTTAAAAGCAATTACAATTGTTTGTGTACTCTGAGTTGGATGCACTGGAGAAATATCATCAAGAGAGTCTCAGGAGCTCAAAACAATAAAACAGCATTTACTGGGAACTTTCGAAAATCAGAGAAACTTTGGCAAAATGTTTCGACATTATAATGGTTTTGGTTTGTTAATGCAAGATTGTTCTAACTTTGAGATTTCCTAATTAATATATTGATGAGTGTGGTGGGTTTTATTGTTGGTTAATTATTTATGTATTTATTTTGTTGTGAGATAGGATTAGGAGCAAGGTAAAACGGCCTAAAATTTCAATAAGGTATACAGACAATTTTTTAAAAAATAACGGGAAGAAAAAAGGTAGTAAGAATTAAAATAGACTCTTTGGAACACTTTTTTTTCTTAACAACTTTTTTTTTTTTTTTTTTTACTGTCGATGTAAATAAACTTAAATAAAAATTTCTAGTTACCTTGTTTTTTTCTAGAACAGCCTTTTTTTAGTTTTCTTAGAGAGATAAGTTTCTATTTTTAAGTTTATGGGAATTTTTTTTCCAGAGGAAAAATAGTTTTTTTGTGGTTCCTAATTTTGTCATGGATAACAGTTTTCTGTGGAATTTTGTTATTGTGAAATTGTTTTTATTGCTACAAGCTTTTTTCAAGCTTGTTGATGGGCCATGTCAACTTATGGGGTATTGTTTTAAAGATGAGTTGTTTAAAGGTAAATATTTTTATTATTTATTTTAATTTTTTTTTATCTCTCGGAATATACATCTTCGCTTGGAGGCACTGGATTACTTTTTTTTTGGTTTAAACTTTTGATGAAATAACAGTTAATTTAACATTTTTTTATCTTAGTATGTAGGTTTTTGTTTGATATTGTTTGATGTTAATTTGATTATTTTTGTTTTGTTTTGTTTTATGTGTTATATAGTAAAAGAGTTTTTCTTTATAGCTTATAAGAGGATTTTAGTTTGAAGATGTTTTTCTTCTTTTTTTGGGGGGCAATTTAATTTCTTCTTTACTGACTTTGATTGTTTTGTGGTGTTTTTTAATATGCTTGTATTTTGTTTTTCTTCACTCATGGGAGGATTGAAGTATTGAAAAGGTTAAAACCTGACCTGCTGGTAACTTGTCGTTGAAGTTGTGTTGGGATTGGTTTTATGCTTGGTTTTTGGGTTTTTTGTGATTAATTTTAGTTGTAGGGTTATTTTGTGTGGGTTGTAGGCTTTAGGGGTTTTGGTTTGAGTTGTTGGGGGGAGGGGCATTGATGGTAAGATTTGAATAGCTGTGGCTAGCTCTGTTCTGGTTGGGGTTTTGTAGCCTCGTTTGTTTTCCTGTTTGGTTTGGTTTGGTTTGGTTGAGATGGGGGATGGGGCCAGGGCCACTGCTTCTTTGTTGACTGGAGAAGAAAGAGGAGGTTCCTGGGGTTTTCATCTTTAACATCTGTGTTTCACAGAGGCGTGTTCAGCATCTTAGTAGTTTAACAGATTGTCAGTTACACAACAAGTTTTGTATTACTTTTTAAAATTCTTCTCATGTCAAACCACAACAGACATTGACTCAACAAAAAAAGCCACTTCTCCAAGCATTGACTTGGCCCATTCAACTTCACAAACTCTAAGCCTGTTCAATTTAATGTTAATCCAAATTTGCAGGAGCACAGAAACAGAAGAAGACACAGAAAGAGAGAAAGACAAAAAAGATACAGAGAAGCACACACAGAGCTACCAACTCCTGGATTCCAGCAGTGTTCAGATGGAAATTCCAAGAGGAGGTAGGGTCAAGATGTGTGCTTGCCTTGTGCTCAGCCTTCAATACCCCTTGGTCTTCCTGGGCCCTTCCCCCAGGTGGAGCTTGGGCTCATTTGGTCCCTCAGGAGCTGGGCTGGGGGCTGCAGAGGTGGCTGTGGAGCATTGCCTGTGCTGTGCCAGGGCCTGGCAGCCACTGCTGGGCTGGGATAGAGGCTCTGGGGGGATTGGGCTTCCAGGGCAGGGCAGTGCTGGGCTTGCAGGGCAGGGCAAGGCTGGACCTGCCCCTTCCTCCCCCACACACAAAATGTTTCCAGCCAACAATCTCCTCTAGTCTGTGACAATAGGCAATGTTGGAAGTGGAATCCCAGTTTTGCCATGGGCTCCTGATCAAGTGTGCTGCCCCCTTGTTGGGCCCCCGTTGCTCCCCTGATGGGGGGAAACCTCTTTTAACAGTTCTATGCCAGGACTGACAGACACACGGGACTGTTTTTGGTCTTCAGGTTGCTGTTTATTGTTATCTTATCAGAAGTTTGGCACGCCATCTGCACCAGACTTAGCACACAAGAAAGTACAGCAAAAATGATCACAAGATGTACAGTTTCAAGGTCTTTTACTGCTGTTTTCTCCAATTAACACTAAAAATGCACTTCATTTCTACCTTTCTGCATATAACTAATCCTTTGTCTGTCCACGTAACCTCTGCCCTCTGGGTTCCCATAACCAATCACCCTGTGCCACCAACACTGCAGAAAATGGAGTAGATGAAGAAGAAGAAGCAGCTCTGACAACACCCCAGGTCCTCCATCTTGTCTCCTATCTACCTCTACACTAAAATCCCAAAACTCTAAATTTCTTACCCTGTGACAAACTACACTATTCTCTATTATCTATTTCACACACTTGTAGACTCCAATCCATCCCAAAGTCCTGGAAGCTCTCTCCATGGGCGAAGGTTAAAAGCAGTGCTTCCCTGGGGGTCAGGATGCCTCAGAGCAGGCAGAGAAATCTTCCCTGTGCCCTGGGTTCCAACACCCCATCCACTAAAAGACTCTCTCAATGAGACATTTCAAAGGAATTACAATGAGTTTTGTACTCTGAGTTGGACTCACTGGAGAAATACCAACAGGAGATTCTCAGCTGTTCAAAACAACAAAACAGACTTTACTGGGAACATTAGAAAATCAGAGAAAATTTAGGGAAAGGTTTAAATGACATTTAATCAACAAAGAACACTTCTCAAAGCATTACCTTGGCCCATTCAACATCGCAAACTCTAAGCCTGTTCAATTTTAAGTTACTCAAAATTTGCAAGAGAAGGGAATTAGAAGAAGACACAGAAAAAGAGGAAGGGAAAAAAGATACGAGAAGTGCACACAGCTACCAACTCCTGGATTCCAGAGGTGTTCAGATGGAAATTCCAAGAGGAGGTAGGGTCTAGATGTGTGCTTGCCTCGTGGTAAGCTTTAAATACCCCTTGGTCTTCCAAGGTCCTTCCCCCATGTGTGACTTTGGGTCATGACCCAAGCGCCAGCCCCTTATTATCTAAAAACTCTATAACCTTGCTGTCTGTAGACTACCCTCAGGCAACTCCATGCAGCCTTCTGACTCCTTGTCTCTTCCTTCTGTGGGACCAGCTAACTCTTTCCTGCCCCTTGCACAACCACATGAGCCTGTCTCTCCCTTACACGCCATCTTCCCTTTGCTGCCCCTCACACAACTGCTCAGCTCTTTTTCCCCACAGCACAGCCTGCAGACTGCAGTTGATTCTCGGCCAGCTAACCCACTCCTTTATAAACCCACTCTTTGGAAAACACATCCTATTAAGGGCAAGGCTTTTCCCACTCTTTGGGAATTAGTCCAGCTGCAATTTGTCAGGAGCAAGATAGCCTTCAGCACTCTCTCTGTTCTCTTGACAATCTGTCCTCCCACACTCTGTGATTTCACAGGCAGCTCTGTGATGCCACAACCCACTCTGTCATGTCTCAGCCTTCTCTGTGACATCACACAGCTTCTCTGGGATGGCACAGAGCCCTTATCTACGATGCCAGAGTCTTCTCTGTGGCCTCACAGCCTGTTCTGTGATGTCACACAGCCATCCTGGGATGTCACAGCCCACTTTGTGACATCACAACCTGTTCTATGATGTCACACAACTAGCCAATGAATGTCCCAGCCTGCTCTGTGATGTCACATCCTGATGTCAAAACTCACTCAGCATGTCAAACAGCACCTCTGTGGGCTCACTGAACCACCCTGCAATGTCACAACACCTTCCGTGATGTAACACAGCCACCCTGTAATGTCACGGTACACTCTGTGACCTCACAGCCTGCTCTGTGATGTCATGCTGCCAAACTGTGATGTCACAGCCTGCTCTGTGATGTCACATAGTAAACCAGTGATGTCATAGCCGACTGTATGGTGTCACAACTTCGTCAGTGATGTCACACAAGCACAGAATCACAGAATCACAAGGCTGGAAGAGACTTTGAAGATCATCAAGTCCAACGCATGCCCTAACACCATCTCAACTAGACCATGGCACTCAGTACTGTATCCAGTCCTTTTTTAAACACATCCAGGGATGGTTACTCCCCCACCTCCCAGGGCAGACAATTCCAGTACTTGATCACTTTTTCAGTAAAAGCTTTTTCCTAATATCTAATTGTGACAAATAGGTGTGATTCGTGCTGACAAAATTGAAACAGTAATCAATATTGATACAGTAATTCTTATTTGGTGATAACAAAATGGATAAAAAGTGAAATGCCAGGAAGAAGGGAGGGGTCCACTCCCCCCCCTTCTCCTGCAGATGTTCAGGACAGGAAGGAGTAAGAGATAACTATTACTAAATTTATCTGGAAGAGAGGGAAAACTTGGGTGGAAATCAGGAACATGTTAATTGTATGAGATTTATTGCTTTAATGTTAGAACATGGCATTGGCTCATATAATGTTAGTTGTGGCTCATATTATACCAGCTTGGTGCGCATGTGTAATCCAAAGGTGAAATAAAGGACACCTGAGGAAGAGGAGAAGCCTTCCTCAGAAGACCCCCAAAGAGTGGTGTGACCACCTAAAAGAATGGTGGCGCATGCGTGATTAAGATGATGATGAGGGTGGAATCAAAAATGGGAGGAGATGGTGATGGCACACAGCATAAAAAGGGGAATTGTAACTTGATGACCTTGTACGTGAGGTGGCAGGGGTCCCAAAGCCCTTCCACTCCACACCCCATGGTAATTTTCTTACTTATGCGTTACTATCAGAACCAGATTATTCCTCATTTTACCAAGTTATATTGTCAATATTTTGAATGTATTCAAATTTATCTATTCTAAACTACTTTATTAAAATTGCTGCTACATTTAATTCTGTTTGGTTTTTTTATTTGTGATTGGATAATTGGGCAAACATAACACTGGGGTTCCAGGGCAGGGCAAGGCTGGACCTGCCCCTTCCTCCCTCACACATGAAATGTTTTGAGCCAACAATCTGTTCCAGTCTCTCACAGTAGGCAATGTTGGAGGTGGAATCCCAATTGTGGCCATGGGCACCTGGCTGAGAATGACAGTTCTTTTCCATAGGAAGGAAAGCACAGAGCCTCAGTGTTTGGAAGGCAGGTGAGAGCCTCACTAGTCCAAGGCCAGCCAGACTTGCCAGCAATGGCAGATTTTGTCTGGGAGCTATCTTTCGATTTAAGGAATTTTGGAGGTGGAATCCCAATCTCACCCATGGGCGCCTGGAGAAGTAGGACAGTTCTTTCCCATAGGAAGGAAAGCATGGAGCCTTCCCCAATGTTTTGGAGACAGTTGGGAAATGACCCTTGTGAAACCACTGCCAGCCAGACTTGTTCTGGCTATATTCCTATGGGAACAATCCCTAGATATACGGAAATTTGGAGGTGAAATCACAATTCGGACCATGGGTGATTGCAGGAGAAGGACAGTTCATTTTCACAGGAAGGAAAGCATGGCGCCCCAGAATTTCAGCAGCAGATGGGAAGAGACCCTCAACATGGCAAGGTCAGCTGGACCAGTCAGGCATTCCAGGGGAGGCCAAACCAGCCAGACCTGTTCTGTGTTCCCTTGGTTTTATGGGGCCCCATAGTGTCCCAATGGTGCCTGGATTAGAAGAAGACCTGCAGTGTCACAATGGACCCTTGGTTAAATGGTGTCCACAATGTCAAAGTGGCCCTAAGTTTTCAAAAGGTCTCCTTTGGGTGCCCAGTGTCACAATGGCCCACTGATGACACGAGGCCCCGCAATGTCACAATGGACCTTTGGCTCCATGGGGTCTCGCAGTGTCACAATGGTCTCCGCAGGCTCCACAGTATCACAATGGACCATTGATTACAGGCGGCCTCTCTTTATCACCATAGACCTTTGGTTCCATGCAGCCCTGCTGTGTCACAATGAACCCTTGCTTCAATGGGGTTCCACAATGTCACAATGGCCTGTAGGTTCCATGACACACCAAAGTGTCATCATGGCCTCCACGGTTCCATGAGGTCCTGCGGTGTCACAATGG
Organism: Motacilla alba alba; assembly: GCF_015832195.1. Lineage (NCBI taxonomy): Eukaryota > Metazoa > Chordata > Aves > Passeriformes > Motacillidae > Motacilla > Motacilla alba. Next base: position 1,048,543 of record NW_024037374.1, read on the forward strand.
ACCCATGGTTTGATGGGGCCTCTCAGTGTCACAATGATCCCTACATTCCATGGAGCCGCACAGCATCAGTAGGGTCCCTGTGGTTCCATGAGGCCCAGCAATGTCACAGTGCTCTCCATGATTCCATGAGGCCCCACAGTGTCACAATGGTCCCTTGGTCTCACAGGGCCCCACAGCATCACAACGGCCAGTTGGTGTCACAGGGCCCCACAGTGTCACAATGGTCCCTTGGTCTCACAGGGCCCCACAGTGTCACAATGCTCCCTTGGTTCCATGGGCCCTGTGCTGCTGCATTCCCCCCTCCCCTTCTCAGGCCGCCCTGCCAGCTGAGAAATGCTCCTTGGGCCTCGGCCTTGGCCAGCAGTCCCTGGGCTCAGCTCCTCTGGAGCTCATCACAAACACTGGCTGCCCCAGGCACTGCTGCTGCCCAAGGAGCTCCTGCTTTCTGTAGGAGCAGCCCTGGGAACTGGTTTTGTTCCCTCAGTGCCACAACATCCCTGTTCTCACACTGCCAAAGAAAGCTGTTGATGCCGAGTGTGGCCAGGATGAACCATTGCTGGGACTGAAGCCCCTCTCTTGGGGCCCTACAAACAGCTCCAAAAGGAGTCCCTTGGAGCTCTCCTGGGCCAGCGACTCCCTCTGAGTGGGGCCTCTCCCAGCCGGGAACTCTCCCATTTGCTGCACTCGGGGATCCCCAATTAATGACGGATCCCTGGGTCGGTCCCCCCACTCTTCCAGGCTCAACCCTTTGCCCACTGGAGCATTTCCCTGCCCTCAGGGGATTTCTCACAGGCCCCTTGCACCGGCTCTTTGTGTCTGTGTGCACACAGGAGTGCCTGTGCTGGGGAAATGTGGCAGAAATGCTGCTCTCTGAGGGGCTTGACTGACAAGGATATTGGAATCAGTCAGGCCTGTAAGTAAAGTTATGAGGTCTAAGCTAAGTTAAATGCTTCTAAGAGTTGTTCTTTTGCTAAGGTATTATGTCTAATATAAATTATAAGCCAAGTTGAGTATTGTTAAGTGTTATTCGACTGTTAAATCATTGAGTCATAGGTTGTAAGTTGGGTTAAATGCTGTGATAGTGCAGTCCTTTTGCTAAATTGTGAGGTTTAAGGCAGAAGTTAAGGTTAAGGTATAAGTCAAATCCTGTTAACTTTGACCTCTGTTTACCTTTTGGGCCATATTCCTTTTATCCTTTCCTCACTGTCCTTTTGTCACACACACACACAGGGACAGTTCTCGGTTCTCGTGGAACATCCTCTGGGGGAGGCTGCGGCGCCGGGGGCGGGGGGACCCGGGGGGACAGGGGACCCCTCTGTGCACGAGCAGCGTTGGACTGCTCTGGGGGAAACTGTGAGGGGGGGCTGGGTCAGAGTGACCTCCCCAGTGACCTCACACAGCCCCTGTGATGTCACACAGTTCGGGTTGCTGTCTCTTCTTGGGCCGGTGCCGCCAGGGTACCTTCAGCACTGAGAGCGTCTCCTCTTCAGAGCCACACAGTAACTCCTACGGCACACCTTCCGCCCAAGCCCGGATGGAGTAATCAAAGTCGCCACACCAGAGAAAGAGACGAGAGGACTTCTTGCTTGCTGAATCCAGAAGGGTTTATTTGGGGAAAAACTCTGAGGGTAGGCAGGACACAACCACAACTGAAGGGGAGCAGAGGCAAGAAGCCGTGAGCCTGGGAGGGGTCAGGGTATATAAGCAAGGGGAAGGTAGGAGGGGTTTGGGGAGGAGTCAAGGCAGGGTGACATAACTGGGGCCAATGGGAGAGGAAGGTAGGAGTGGTCTTGAAGGGGAGCCAATGGAGAGCCAAGAAATGCAGAACTTTCTAGAACAGGAGAGTGGGGACAAGATGACTGACACTTTCACTCTGCCTGGGAGCATGAGGCATGATGGGAGCTTGCATCAGTCTCTCAAACACTGGTAGTTTCCCATGGCATTCCCATGCCTGCCTCACCCTGGCCACCACCCACTACACAGCCCCGGTGATGTCACAGAGCCAGCTCTGGTACGCCACCCCATAATGTCATGCAGCTGCACTGTGATGTCACAGAAGACTCCCTAATGTCAGAAAGTCCCCCTGTGATGTCACTGTCTGTTCTGTGATGTCATAGCATGCTCTATGATGTTACACAGCCACCCGGTGACATCACAAAGCGACCCTGTGATGTCAAAAAGTCACCTTGTGATGTCACAGTCTGGCCTGTGATGCCACAACCCACTCTCTGATGTCACAGAGCCACCCTCTCTGGTGGCAGGATCTGCTCTATGGCCTCACACCCTAGTCTATGATGGCCCAGACAGCTCTGTGATCTCACAACCCCCTCTGTGATGTCACAAAACCCTCTCTGTGATGTCATACTGCCACTCTCTAATGTCACACCACACACTTTGACCTCGCAGTCTGCTCTATGATGTCACACAGCCAGGCCATGATGTCACAGCCTGCTCTGTGATGTCACACGGTCCCCTCTGTGATGCTCTAGCTGCTTGATGACCTCACACAATAAACTCTGTGATGTCATAGCCCAACCTGTGACCTCACACAGCCCACTGTGTGCTGTCACACAGCCCCTTGCTGACATCACAGCTGCTCTGTGCCTCTATGACACAGCCACAGAGGCGCTGCTGTGACACAGCCCCCTCTGGGACGTGACACAGCCCCTGCCAGTGCTGAGCCCCTGTGAGCTCTGTCTGTGCCCTGCTCGTGTCCCTGAGCTGCCCTGGCAGTGCCCCAGCCCTGCTGGGCTGTGCACAGGAGCTGCTCCTGGCCAGAGCTGTCTCTCTGCAGCGCTGCCCTTGCCAGGAGCTGCCTCTGGGCCAGGAGCCCGGCCCAGCTCAGCAGCACAGACACAGCACAAGGACTTTAATGACCCTCTGGGGCTTTGGTGCTCTTTGCATCAGACTCAGTCCCTCAGAGTGTGCTCAAAAAACTTCTCAAGAACTGAACATTAAGTTGAAACATGGAAGTTTCTTGTCGTTTAAGTGGGGCCCACTGAGGGACATAGCTCATGTGAAAATGTCCCCAGGTTCCAGCCAGAGCAGAGCACTGGAGGCAGTGATGACAGCTGGGGACAAGCAAGGAAAAGGTGTCTCTGGTGCTGAGCAAAACTGGATGTGATTCAGGAATGCAAAGGGCCAAGGCCTGAGCCCCAGCCCCTGGCAAGGCAGATCCTGTCCCTCCCTCCTTGCTCAGGGCTCTTCCCAGGGCACATCCCTGTGCCCTGTGCAGCGCAGGCAGTCCTATGGTGTCCCTGCCCTGCGCCTCTGTCCTGCAGGCTGTCCTCATCCCCCAGCTGCCCCACCTGGCTGGCCCCTTCCTTTGCTGACAGCTCTGCCTCCTGCCTGCCTCTGCCTGCCCACAAGCCTTGGGCTGCTCCCGGCTCCTTCTGGGGCACGTGCTGCACCACAGCCCTGCCCTGGCAGGGAAATTCCTTTCTCTTTGCTCCCAGTCTGGGCCTCCCCAGCTGCCCTTGGTATTAATGCTTCCTTTCTATGGCTGTTCACTAGTATGTCAAAAGGATTCACCCTCTCTGAAACCACCCTTCAGTCCCTCCGAGGGCCCTTCTCTGCTGTCCTCAGTCTCTACCCCACTGAGCCCAGAGCTACTGTGTCCCTGTGGAGTGGTCAAGGGCCTGAGGCCAAGAGCACCTGGACAAGTGGAACAGCTCTTTTCTATAGGATAGAAACCACAGAACCCCAGGGTTTTGAAGGCACATGAGAAGCTGTCACCAGAGGCCAAGGCAGCCAGAACGGTCTGTCCTTGCAGCTTTTGCCTGAAAGCAACCCTTGGATATATGGGGAGTTTTGGGAATGGAATTCCATTTCAGCCATGGGTTCCCGGACTGGAATGACAGATCTCCATAGGAAGGAAGGGGTGGAGTCCCAGTGTTTCAAAGGCTGATTAGAGGCAGCCCCAAGGAGGCCAAGGCCAGCCAAACCTGTTGTCACAGAAGAATCCTTGGATTGATGGAATTTGGGAGGCAAAACCCCACCTTTGTCTATGGGCATCTGGACAAGAAGGACAGTTCTTTTCCATAGGAAGGAAAGTACAGAACCCCAGAGTTTCAAACACAGATGAGAGCTGGGCCTCAGGAAACCAAGGGAATCTAGACAGTCCTGGCAGCTTTTGTCTGGAGCTGTCCTTGGCTATAAGGAATTCTGGAGGCGAATTCTCAATTTTGGCCATGGATGCCTGGACTTGAAAGATGTTTTTTTCCATGGGAAGAAAAGCACAGGCCCTCAGTGTTTTGAAGGCAGATGAGAGGTGGCCCCCAAGAGGCCAAGGCTAGCCAGAGCTGTCTGTCCCGGCAGGTTTCATATGGGAATATAATCAAATTTGGAGGAAGAATCCCAATTTCAGCCATGAACCTCCTCCCATTTCAAAGGAGAAGGACAGTTCTTTCCCACAGGAAGGAAAGCACGGAACTCCAGGGTTTCAGGGGCTGATGAGAAGTGACCTTCAACATGCCAAGGTCAGCTGGACCAGTCAGGCAGCCCCCAGGAGCCCAGCCAGCCAGACCTGTTCCATGTTCTTGGATCCTTGGGGCCCTGCAGCATCACAAAGGTCCCTTGGTTCCATGAGGATCACAACAGATCTTTGTTTCCATGAGGTCCAGTGATAGAACAATGGCTTTCTTGGGTCTGCAGTGTCACAATGGCCCCTTGCTTCCATGAGGCCTTGCAGTGTCAAAATGGTTTCCTTGTTTCCATGGGGCTGCACAATGCCGCAATGGCCCATTGGTTCCATGAGGATGCAGAGTCTCAAAATGGCCCTTTGGTTCTCTTGGGTTCCCCAGGATCACAACGGCCCCACGGTTCCACCAGGCCTGGATGTGTTACACTGGCCCCATTGGTTCCATGGAAACTTGCAGTGTCACACTGTCCCCTTGTTTCCATGAGACCTTGCAGTGTCACAGTGGTTGCCTTGGTTCTATGAGGCCCTGCGGTGTCACAATGACTGCTTGTTTCCATGGGGACTCAGAGTGTCAGAATGCTCTCACTGGTTCCATGAAGCCCCACAGTGTCACAATGGTCTCTTTTGATTCTGCATTATCACAAAGGCATCTTGGTTGCATGAAGCCCTGAAGTACAGAATGGCCCCTTGGTTCCATTGGGCTCCTCACTGTCACACGAGTTCTGGGTTCCACAGATCCCTGCAGTGTCACAGTGCTCTCCTTGGTTCCATGGTGCCACTCAGGGTCACAAGGGCCCCTCAGTTCTACCAGGCCCCACGGTGTCACAATGGCCCCTTGCTCCCATGAGGCCATGCCATGTCACAATGGTCTCCTTGGTTCCACGAGGCCCTACAGTTCCACAGTGGCCTTTGAAGTGTCACAATAGCCTCAGCGGGCTCCCCCACCGGCTCACAATGGCCTCCTTTTTTTCATGATGCCCTGTAGTGTAACAATGGTATCCTTGGTTCCACAGTCAGAATGGCCCCGTGGTCTCACGGAGCCCCACAGCCCCTTATGGAGCCCCACAGAGTCACTATGATCCCCTTGATTCCATGAGGCCCTGCCGTGCTACAATGACCCCTTGGTTACACAAGGCCCTGCAGTGTCACAATGGCCCCTTGGTTCCAGTGGGTCCTGAAGTGTCCTAATGATCTCCATGGTTCCATGTGGCCCCACAAAGTCACAATGGACTTTGGGTTCCACGAGCTTTCGTACTGCCAACAACAGTCTCCTTGGTTCCACAGTGTCACAATGGGCCCTTGGTTCCATGAGGTTCAGTAGCGTAACATGGACGCCTTGATGCCATGAGCTTGTGCAGTGTCACAATGATCTCCTTGGTTCTGCAGCCCTGCTGTGGCTGCTGTGTAACAATGGACCAGAGGTTCCATAGTGTCACCATGGTCCCTTTGGTTCCACAAGGCCTTGCTGGGGCACCATGGCCTCTTGGTTCCATGAGGTGCCTGGCATACCACAGCCCCTCACAGCCCCTCATGACCCCTTCACAGCCCCAGGCATAGGGCTCCTCCCAAAGGAGAAGGGATCGGGCCCTGCTTGTTCTCCTTTAATTTCAGTCCCTGCACAGCAATGAGTAAAGAAAGGCTGAAATGGAGCCTTTCCCCAGCGTTTCCCTCTGGGTTCATTGCGGGCTGAAGCTCTGTGCTGGCACTGGCCCGAGTGCCACCATCCCTGCAGCCCCCAGGCCTTTGCTGTCCCCCCGAGCCCGTTCCCTGTCCCCGAGTCCCGCCTGGCTCTGGCAGCAGCAGCAGCCGCAGCGCAGGGGGCGCCGGCCCGGCCCAGCCGGGGCTCCCGGCCAGGAGCAGCAGCAGCGCCGGCCCCTTCCCACCTGCTCCTGCCTCGGCTCCCAAGGGCTTTTTCCAGCTGAATTCTGGAGTAGAGCAACAAGCACCCACACACAGCCCTGACTCCTCAGGGCCCGCCTGTGCTGCCCTGAGCCAGCCCTCAGAGGAAGAAAGGATCGGGTTCCAGCGCTGTTTTCAGCACTGTTTTACTCACCCTCAGCTGACAGCAGGAGGCTGCTGCTGCCTTTGCCTTGGCAATTGGAGATCATGGCTGCTCTTGGCCCTCTTCTGCTTGCCACCTGAATTTTATCCACAAAACTGCAAGTGCCTCTTTCAGTTGGTGCTACCCAGGGTGCCTTCATGACAGCAAAGTCAGTGTTTTTGTCATGGGCATAAAGATCAGCAGATACTGGAATGCCCACCAGCCCCTGAGCACTAAGGCCAGGGGAATTAAAGCCCCACAGGCCACATTTACAGTGCTCAACCACAGCCCTGTTGCTGGTGCCCTTGAAATAGAATAAACTGACAGAGGCCAGCACAGAAATTGCCTCTGGAGTGTGGAATTAAATTAAAAAATCCACCAGGAGAAACAGAAACCAGAACTTCTCGACTCGCTTCCCTGCTTCTTCCCAGCAGCAGGAAACGTAGATGCCCAGAGGTATTTTGCACTGCTGCTGACCCCAGTTTGAGCCCAGCTTCTGCCCAGTCCCAGCAGGAACCTGAGCCCAGCCCAGGGAGCTCAGCGCACACGGGGCCAGGCCCAGAGACCCGGGCACGGCCGCCCATTGCGGGGCAGCAGTGCAGATGGAATGTCCTGCGGCCCAAACCTCCTGCTCCTGCCACACAGTGCCCAGCGTTCTCCCCCTCCTCCTCCTCTCCCAGCATGGCACAAATTCCAGCTCGGAGGAAGCTTCCCCAGATAGGGCTCTGGCTCCTGCTCCAGCCTGAGTGTCCCTGCAGAGGAACAGGGCATCTTTCAGGCACTTCCACAAGCTCAGGCTTCTTACTTCATGGGCAATCTGGGATGCAATGGCCTTTTTCAGAAAGACAAAGGCAGAGGATTCGAAATTCTTAGGAAAAAATCACCCTTCTTCCAGAAAAAGTTCACCAAGTCATTCCCTGCATTTCTCCATTTTACATTCTTTCAGTCAGCTGCTCTGAGAGGTCCGGCTTGTTCTGATGCTTCTCATGAACTGATTGTACTCTTGATTTATGCACCAAGGCACCAGATGTGGAATCTTCTAGACTGACCTCAAAAATAAACTCCCTCTGTCAGAGCATTTTCACATTCCAGATAATTTTCAAGATGTCCCCTGAGAGGTTTGAATGAGTATCACACAACTCTCCACTTCTGGCTGCAGGCTCTGGAGATTCTTTCTCGGCATTCAGCCAGGCTTGTATTGCCTAACAATTCCTGGTACCACCTCCTGTTTTCTTAGCCTAGAACAGCAACAATGAAAACCTTACCCATGGCACAACTCTCCAGTCCATCAGGAAAAGAAAGGACAAGTTGCCAAGTTCTCCAAACCTTTGTCCTGCTTTGCTGCAAGAGTCCTGCTGCACGCACAGTGTGGAAAGCCAAGAGAAGCTGCAGGTGGTGGCGCATCTTGGGACAGGAGCTCGACCTCCTTCTCCAGGAAAGGTTCTAGAAAAGAGCAAACATCACTGTGGAGAAGATTCTTGGAAAAGCAGAACAGCTTTCCAGAAGTGCCACCTTCTCAGCTGATTCTGTTTTTGTCCTCCTTTCTCTCCTGCCTTTCTTTGCCTGCTCTGTTTCTCTCTCAGCGTCTCTCTTGACCCAGGGCTGCTCCCACCAAAGACACTGCCATGATTTAATTCACAATCCATGAGCTACAACAGCCATGGGTGAAGTTATGAAGGCTGGCAGTGAAATGTCACTGTAAGATCTTGCTCCACTTGGCTCTTGGTCCATCTTTAGAGCTTTTCCTTCAAGGGCAGGAACATCTTTTCCTGGATGGCAACTGGAATTCCAGCCCCTGGGAGTGTGTGCCATGGATCCCAGAGGGGCATTCCCCAGGCTCCCAGGGTGCTGCTCTTGCCGTGCCTCCCAAGGAGCTGTGCAGGGCCAGGGGACAAGGCCCAGCAGCTGTGCTGGTTCTGCAGTGCCACAAGGGCCCCTGGCTCCATGAGTTTCCGCACTGCCAACAGCGGTTCCTTGGTTCCCATGATGCCCTGCTGTGTCACCATGGATATTTGGTGTCATGAAGTTCTCCAGTGTCACAATGGCCTCCCTGGCTCCATGAGCTTCCGCAGTGTCACAATGGCCTCCTTGGATGGGCACTGTCCCCATGGACCATTGGCTCCATGCAGCCCCGCTGGGTCACCATGGACTCCTTGGTTCCAGGAAGTTCTGTGAGTGTCTCCATGGTCTCCTTGGATCCACAGTGTCACAATGGACCACTGGATCCACGTGGCTCTGCTGTGTCACCATGGCCCCTTGGTTCCATGGGACCCCAGGGTCACAATTGACTCCTTGCTTCCATGTCACCCTCTCAGTGCCAAAATGGCCCCTTTGTTCAATGAGGAACCCAAAAGTTTTGTGGAAACATTGAGCAAATCCTTTTTATCACACCTGGGAACATCTGTTTGCATTCCAAAGAGAGGTTCAAGGTGAGGATGGCACCAGCAGCTTCCATCTGCAACAGAGATCCAGGGAAACGACAGGGACAGAGAATTCAGCTGCGAGACTCAGAGAATTCTGCTGCCAGAGGTCATTTCTGCTCACACTGTCAATTGTAGAAAGGTGACACCATTCCAGGCAGCCTGGACTGAGCAGGTGGTTCCTGAGTGGGCTTTGTTGTTCAGGAAACCTGCTCAGGCTTTTCCATTCTTTCCTCAGAACAGGAAAACTTCTCCTGGGCCTGTGTGCAGGCAGAGCCCTGAGGAGAGCAGGTGGCACATGGTGCAATGGGCTGGGGCATGGAGCTGCAGAGCTCAGGGGACAAGGTTCTGCTGCAGGGCACAGGGATGTCAGTGCCAGGTGGGCCATGTCAGACATGGTGAGGCTGGGGGTGAGGAGCAGCTTGTCCAAGCAGGGTCAGCCCTCCAGGGGTTCATTCTTCTCCATGCCCAGACCTCCTAAGGAGACACTCAGCATCACGGTCACCTGGGGAATGCTTCTATCAGCTCTTCTCTGAACTGGAAAATTAAAAAATACACACTTGATGAAAGAAGAAAAGTCATGAGGTACGCTTTGAAATCTTCATCCTTACAAGAACTCCAAACTGACTCCAGTCAGCTGCACAAGCCCTGGAGACTTGAAGACAGTTGAAAGAAGAGAGAGAGCTTTTGAGGGCTTTCTATAAATTATTGACCCCCACGGTGGATTTGGGACTGTGTCCTGGACCCTCAGGCACTGAGAGAAGGCTGAAGAAGCTGCTCAAGGAGTCACCAGCAAAACTCCAAGTCCCTTGGAGCATCCCTGGGCCCCACTGAGGGCAGGGAGTGCCAAAGACTCCCCAGGGATGGGTGAGAGCAGATCCTTGAGGCCAGGATTGCAGGGAGCCCAAGGCTCTGAGCAGGGAACTGCAATGCTGAGCAAGGCCTGGCCTGGCTGGGGGAAGCAGAAAGGCCAAGCCCTGAGCCCAGCCTGGCACAGCAGGGCCTGTCTCTCACAGGTGGCCTGAGGATGTTTGTGGGGCAGTGGGATGTCTTGGGCAGGAAGGACAAGTGTCCTAAAACTGCAGCCCATGCCAGACTCCTCAGGGAGGGGTGAGGGAGAACCAAAGTGCAGCCCCTCCAAGGAAAGTTCCTTTTGTGGGGCCTCCAGAGGCGCTGCCCGAGCCCAGGGGACAAAGCCCTGGGTGCCCCTGGCCCTGCCAGCCCTGCCCAGCCCCTGACCATCTGTCCCGCAGGCTGTGCCCCCTGTGCGTGCTGCTCCTCTGCCCTGGCCGGGCTGCACTCGCCCATCCCGCTGTCCCCCCAGCATTTCTCACCCAGCGTTTCTGTGCCCTCCCTGGGCTCCCTGCACCCAGCGCTGCCGGCTCCTGGCACACAGAGCCGGGGCAGGAGCCCACCCTGCCAAGGGGCTCTGGAGCAGGGCGGTGGCTGCCATGGCTTCTGAGCTCAGCAGCTGCTCCTGGGATGGTTCCATGGAGACCGAGCACAGCAACACTGCTGTGCATTGTCCCTGCTGAGGGTCACACACTGGCGGGCACAATCCCTGGCTGCAGGATTCGGGCCCAACCCAAGCACTGCACCTATGGCTCCAGCATTGCTTTCCAACAAAAACAGGGGAAGGCAAACTCTGTAGCTCATGGCATTTTAGAGTGTCTAAATCTCGCTAAGTCATTGATCTGAGAGGTGAGATGCATTTGGAATTCATGGCATGGAGAAGTAGTGCAACATGGAAAAGGGGAGCATAGAAATAAATAGAGGAAAACATTTCAGATGGTTTCCTTCCATTTTCATTTCACTTCTGGAAAGCCATTTCAGTTTTCCAGGAATGTTCTCCACAGTCCTGTCTGCTCTTTTCAAGAACCTTTCCTGGAGAATGAAGTCGAGCTCCTGTCACAAGATGTGCCACCACCTGCAGCTTCTCTTGGCTTTCCACACTGTGAGTGCAGCAGGACTCTTGCAGCAAAGCAGGACAAAGGTTTGGAGAACTTGACAACTTGTGCTTTCTTTTCCTGGTGGACTGGGGAGTTGTGCCATCGGTGAGGTTTTCATTGGGACTGTTCCAACCTCAGAAAACAGGAGGTGGTACCAGGACTTGTCGAGGAATGCAATCCTGACTGAATTCAGAGAAAGAATCTCCAGAACCTGCAGCCAGAAATGGAGGGTTGTGTGATAATCACTCACACATCTCCATAGACACCTGGAAAATGATCTAGAATATGAAACTTGGTTGTCAGAGGCAGTTTGTTTCTGTTTTCAGTTTAGATGATTCTACATCTCTCATGCTGGTATAAATTAAGAGCACAATCAGTTCAAGAGAAGCAGCAGAACAAGCTGCACCTCCCAGAGTAGAAGACTGAAAGAATCTGCACAGGAGAAATGCAGGGAATGACTTGGTGAACCTTGTCTGTAAGAAGGGTAATTTTTTTCTAAGAATTTCTAATCCATTTCCACTGCTTTTCTCCTTCTTAATAAGGCCATTTCCATCCCAGATTCCTCATGAAATGAGAAGCCTGAGCTTGTGGAAGTGCATGAAAGATGCCCTGTTCCTCTGCAGGGACAGTCAGGGGGAAAGAGGAAGCAGTTTTGAAATAATTGTGTGATAATGAGTAATGTGATGGTTGAGTCTCACAATTAAAAGACAGATATTATGGATATGTTAGGACAAGTTTAATAGATTTATAGTTATGTTTTACCCCAGTTGTGTTGTTATCACAGGGTTACCTGGTAGTTGGGGTATTTGGGAGGGTTGGCTTGTTACTGTGGCAACACCTGACATCCAGTCAAGATGTAAGGAAGTGACCTCCACCACTGGAGAGTGAAGAAAGAGTTGATTAACAAGATTTTGAGAGGGGCTAAAGGGTTAAAAGGTGAAAACATCCATTGTGTGGATGAGCACATGGTGGGAAAAAATCCTTTGCTCCTGGTGCCAAAATATTTTCTCTATTCAGTCTTCTGTTTTATTTTTTTTTAAGGTTTTAATAATCCTTTTAAATTTGTGGAAGTGAGTATCATTTCTCACAAATGGGGACTCATCTGGGAAATACACCTGGTGGCCTTAGGAGTTTTCAAAAGGGGCACGCCCCACCACAGATTTGGTGGAGATTGTCGGACTCTCTGAGTTCCACCAGTGGTTGCAGGTTGGAAGCCCAAAGACACCAGGAGACTGGATAAAGAAAAGGGGAAGAGGGGTGAGTACCATCCACATAACTATTTTTGGTCAGATTGTGACTCCGCAATTCCGGTGATCGAAAATGAGCTTCACATTAGTTAAATACTGGATCCATCCTGGTCCCTTGAAGCATCAGGATATTGGACGGTAGAAAGGAAAAAGGAACAGCGGGACGCATGGTGGGGAGGAAAGCGGGGATCCCGTAGACAAGAACCCCATGGCCGGCGGGACACATAAGATGGAAGGGTTTCTGGGGACTTGGGAGCAGGGTTCACCCATCGGGGAAACCGTGTTTGTGCCGGGATGGGGACCCGTGGCGGGATTCCCAGCCAGCACACACGAAGGGAGCCAGTGAGCTTCACATGGCGCGGCAGCTCGCATGGGGTTCAGTGGCTTGCACGGTGCTCGGAGTGGGGGCAGCCTCTGGGGCGCAGCCAGCACTGTAATTTCCAGGGCCAGCCGAAGCTGGGCTGGAAGCGGGGTGACCTCTGAGGGGTTTGCTGCAGGGGGTCACCCAGGAGTCGGTGCAGCAGTTTGTGTGCTGCCGAGCCAAGGGGGTCAGGGCAGTCCAGCTGCCAAGCCAAGTCACGTCAGGGCAGAGCTGCTGAATCAAGGGGGTCGGGGTGGGCCAGCTGCTGAGCTGAGCTGAGCCAAATCACGGCAGGCGGAGCTGCTGAGGCTGAGCCGAGTCAGGCCAGGGGCAGGACCGCAGCCGCCGAGCTGAACTGGGGTGGGCAGAGTCTCCAAGTGGAATTGGGGCAGGCAGAGCCACCGAAGGCGAACCAAGTTGCGTCAGAAGCGGGATGGAAGCCGCTGAGGCGAATCGGGGTGGGCAGAGCCACCGAAGCTGAGCCAGGTCGGGCCAGGGGTGGGACTGCAGCTGCCAAGGCGAATTGGGCCGGGGCAGGCCATAGCCGTGATATGAAAGCCCCTGGATTGTAAGATGTTTTTTCAATTTTTACTTGTCAAAAGAGAAGTACAGTTTTTTGGGTTTTTTCTCTCTCTTCCCTTTCCTTCTCTTTCCTCCTTTCCTTGTTTCTTACTCCACTCCCCCTCTCCCCACCCCCCCCCCCCCCCCCCCCCCATCCTTTCCTTTTCCCTTCTGAGAGAGGCAGGCTCTGTCCGGAGGGCCTGTGGTTGGAAAGGTGGGCTCTGTCGGAGGAGAGCCTGTGATTGGCCGGTCAGGATGGGACTATGGGCAAACAGGGAATCGCCAAGGGGAGGAGTAGAAATTGAAGAGGTGCCAATAGGTATACCCCCAGATAGCCCACTGGGAAGGAAACTAGCCCGGTGGAAATATGACCCAAACACCAGAGACAAGGATGAGCTCAGAATGATTCACTATTGCATGGTAGAATGGACCAGAAGGGAAATTAGCAGTGATGGTGTACACTGGCCGAGATATGGGTCAGAAGAAGGGTGGATGTGTCAGGCCTCAAACATGTATGTGAGAGCTAAGCAACCATTTAATCAGGAAGAGAGAGACTATGCTGCCTCTTGGGAGGAGAGAGTTCACCCTCGAAGGTGAATGTGTTTAAGATGCCAGAAAATAAAAAATGGGACCCGTTAGAGCACTTACCCCCTCCACCTTCAGTAGCCCCAGCTGAACCTCTCCTATCCCCTGATGGGCCTAGCCAAAACATCAGAATCAGGGTGGCACGACGAGAGGAAAGCAGATCAGAGGATGGGAGCCAAGCATTGGGACTGTACCCCCTGAGAGAAGTACCCCTGGCGGGGTGCCGGGAGGAATCAGATTCATAACAGTACCTCTCAGTTCCTCAGACGTGAGAATGTCTAAAAAGGAATTAAAAGGACTATTAGCAGACCCCATCGGTTTAGCAGAGCAGTTGGAGCAGTTTCTGGGGCCCAGTATTTTTACGTGGGAAGAGATGCAATCAATAATGACCATGCTTTTCACACCAGAGGAAAGACAGATGATCCAGGCAGCTGGCATACGGATATGGGAAAGGGAGCACTTGCAAGGACCTCCTGAGGATCTGAACATGCCCATAGTGCGCCCCACCTGGGACCACAACAGCATGGGGGAGGGGGGCAAGACATGGAGGAATACAGAACATTGATTATAAGAGGTATCAAAGAGGCAGCTCCACGTAATTAAGATGCTCGTAAAGCTTTTGATGAGCAGCAAAGGAAGGAAGAAAGCCTGACAGAGTGGCTAGAAAGACTGAGAAGGAATAGGAGGAAATATTCAGTGGTTGACCCTGACATGGTGGCCGGACAGATCTTACTAAAGATAAATTTTGTCACTCACGCCAGTCCAGATATATGGAGAAAGTTAGAAAAGTTATGGCTGGCAAGAAAAGAGGTTGGAGGATCTTTTTAGGGAAGCACAGAAAGTGGATGTAAAGAGGGACGAAGAGAAGATCAAGACAAAAGCCAAGGTAATGGCAACTGCCATTAGGGAAGGAAAGTAGCGTGTCAAGAACAACCCGTGTAAGGGAGGGGGACCCCAAATGAGAGAAGGTAGAAGGACGGGTGAGGTAGCACCTTGGAACTGGACACAGAAAGGAGTTTGGAAAACAAGGGAACCTAGGAGCAGTTTGCTTTTACTGTAAAGAGAGTGGGCATATCAGAAAGAATGGCCCCCAGAAGGAAAAGGAGCTGAGGGTCTGTGGAGAGTTTTGTGGACAGTTGGCTAGCTGAGAGAGGCCATTTAGACGTAATACCCTTGGTTAAGCAAGGAGACAGGTAAAGGAGCCAGCAGTCAGTTTCCATATAAGGCAAGGACACTGTGCCCTTGCTGCAACAGTAGGATAGGGAGGGAAGATATTCAGCTAGAAATATGAAGAAAAGCAGAAAAGTTGTAACAGTATCACTACAAGAATGCAGAAGTAGGTGTAGTTGGCTGATAAGTAACTAACCAATAATGAGCTCGCCTTTTGCAATATGTATTAGCCTTATTAACACCAATATAAATATGCGTGTCTATCAATAAAGTTTGAGGCTTGTTGTTCATCATCGGATGTGCAAGTCTTCCTTTATCTGTCAAATAGTGACCCCGACTGACGTGATACGCCCACCACGGACGGATGAAGTAGGGTTTGGTTCCTGCCGCAGGGGGAACGGTACAAACAGTCCGGCCACAGGTTTGCGGTCTGCGGGCCCCAGGAGCTGTAAAGACAGTCCTGGCCATACGTGCTGCCGGAGCCTGGGAGACCTGCAACAGCGCTGACGAAAAAAGGTATGGAGAGGCAAGCAGCATATGATTTATTCACTGCCTTTTTACAGAGAAGGCAAGTAAAGGAGATAGATTTGCAAAAGGAGTTGCCAGGATTGTTAGCTTATGGACATGAAAAGGTGTTTTTTCAGAATCCACACACAGTGCATGAGCTATCAGAATGGCGTAAATTTGGGGATAAGTTGTGGGAGGCTACGTTGGAGGATGATAAAACAGCAAAAAAGTTAGGGAAGCTATGGAAGGTCGTGCATAATGAGCTTTTACAGTATCAGGCAGAAAAGAAGGCAGCGGAGCAAGCATCGGTCGCTCAAGATAGAAATAGAAACTATGATAAGGACTGGTTCCAGTCTACTCCGTTACCTCCTGCAGTTAATAGTGTTGTCCTGCCCCCCCCCCCCCCCCCCCCCCCGCCTCCTGCTTCCAATGCCGGGGCCTCCGGTGAACCATCAGCGCCCCCCGAATCACTAACACCCCCGAAAGGGTCACAGTCCTGCCCTAAGCCACCTATAAATTCACCCCTGTCAGGTGATGAGCCGATTCCTGGGGCGAAAAGTGACCTAGCGGAGGCCATTGCCAGGGAACGGAGGGAGGCGTGGGCGGCGCTGGCCAAGGACTGTTTGGATAAGGGGGACAGGGGGTTAATGGAGTCAGCCTCAGTGCTGGCATTCCCGGCAGTTTTTCAGCCGGTCGCAGGGGGAGGAATGCAGGTAACAATCACTGCTCTTGACTGGAAATTACTGTCACAGCTTCGAGCGACTGTTAGCCAGTTTGGAGTGACGAGCGAGCCGGTGAAGCAAATGCTAGATTACATTTGGGGTACGCAGATACTTTTGCCTGCTGATTGTAGAGGGATAGTGAGATTGATTTTTACACAACATCAGCAACTGCTGTTCAATGCGCACTGGCAAGCGCTGGTTAATGAGTGTGTAGCCACACCAAGACAGCAGGGAGATCCTTTGCATGGTGTAACAGCAGAAGAATTGATGGGACTAGGTGCGTTTCTTCGCACGGAGGTGCAGGCATTGATAGGACCGGATAAGTGTGGAGAGGCTATGAGGTTGGTGAGGCAGGCTATAGAGCAGGTGAAGGAGCCGGGTGGTGTACCAATGTATATGGGGATTAAGCAAGGACGAGATGAAGCATTTGGCACGTTTATAGATAGAGCTGCAGCTGCTATAGAAAAAGCAGGGGTGCCGGAGTTTATGCGAGGTGCACTATTAAAACAATGTGCCCTTCAGAATTGTAATCAATCCACAAGAAACATATTAGGCACTCTAGGGGCGAACTGGTCCATAGAGGAAGCACTAGAGAGGATGGCCCAAATCCCTATTGGGACCCAGGCATTTTTGGTGGACGCTATTAAACAATTGGGGGAGGGTCTTCAGGAGCAAGTGAAAGCCTCTCAGAATCAGGTGTTAGCTGCTCTTGCACTTCTCCGAGTCTCCGCAGCCGTAACCCCAGCACCGAGTCGCTCGGACACCCACAACACCGCTGTCAACACCTCAGCTCAGCTCCACTACAACCAGCCACTGCCGGAAGCCTTGGGCTGGACGTTGCAGCCTCAGTAGCAGTAACCTTGATGACCACCCACCCAGAAAAGGTGCTGACTGGAATAAAGAGACCAATCATTATTGATAGACAACCTATGAGTGCTTTGTTCCTGAGATGATCATCGGCCACCGTGAGAGGATTATTTGTTTTAACTGGAGTAAGAGACGCTGATTATACGGGGGATACAGCTGACAGTCTGGTGTGGAACTAAAGATTTACTGGGTGCACTTACTCAGCAAGACAGAAAAACGGGGGAGGCATGGGCCTTGGAATGGATACCTCCTCCACTTCAACAGCCTGGTACCTGATAAACAGTATGGAATTACAAGAGGTGCTGTTGGGAGCCGGAAGCGTGATCGCCACTGATAATATTCCCAATATACTGTTGAACTGGATAGGGCAGTGGGGTTGGATGCAATGCCCAAAAAAGGTCACAGAAACCCCTGTTGGATGCTATCACAGCCTACACGGATGCGGGAAGAAAATCCAGAGCTGCTGCAGTGACTTGGCAGGAAAAGGGACAGTGGCACCATCAGATTCTCCAGGCCTCCAAATCGGATACTTTACAAACGATGGAGTTATTGGCTGTTGTTTGGGCCATGATGCATTTTTCTGGACCTCTCAATATAGTGACAGATTCTTTGTATGTTGCAGGAGTATGTGAGCGAATAGAACATGCCTCTATCAAAGAGGTTCAAAACAGGAGGTTACATGAGCTGTTTATACAGTTACAGAGGGCAATTAAGTTGAGAAAATATCCTTTCTCTGTTATCCATATCAGAAGTCACAAATGGAATGTCTGGGTTAGGTCTGGGAGTTAACCCCAGAGGGCTGAATACAAATGAGACCTAGCAAATGGATGTCACACATGTTGCTCAGTTTGGGAGGTTAAAGTATATGCATGTTACTATAGATACCTACAGTCATTTTATGTGGGCCACAGCACAGACCGGTGAGAAGGCCGGGCATGTAGAGAAGCATCTCAGTAGCTGCTTTGCAGTAATGGGAGTGCCACAGTGCATCAAGACAGATAACGGGCCTGCTTACTGCAGCAAAAGAATAAAGCAGTTCATGCAAATGTGGGGGATAAAACACGTGACAGGCATCCCTAATTCCCTGACAGGACGGGCAATCGTAGAAAGAGCTAATGGTACCTTGAAAAGATATCTAGATAAATACACAGATATTAGAGAGCCGCAAGAAAGATTGCTAAGGTGTCTATTTGTTTAGACTCATTTGTGTGTTTTTGGGGAAAGCAAAGTCCCTGCCGTAATTCGCCATTATGTACAAGAGAAAGATAGTGTGAGGCAGGAGGTGTGGGTAAAATACAGAGATCCCAAGACAGGACAATGGCAAGGTCCTGCTAAGGTATTATATTGGGGCCGTGGATATCTTTGTGTTCCTACCCCTACAGGATCCTTGTGGGTACCTGCTAAATGGACCCGAGCAGCTGTGTTAGAAAATTTTGGTCTCCATAGTGGCAGCATCTTTTTTGAATCCAGGAGTATCGGCAGCAGGTGCCCATGCTATTTTAAATAAGTTAGGATGCTGGCTTGCTAAACAAACCAATGCCACCTCTTTGGCACTTTCTAGCCTTTTGCTTGATGTTGATTCTATTCGTCATGCAACGCTTCAAAATAGGGCTGCAGCTGATTTCCTTTTACTTGCACAAGGCCATGGCTGTGAAGAATTCGAGGGCATGTGTTGCATGAACCTCTCTGATCATTCGCAGTCCATCCACTCCCAGCTCTCTGAATTGCGAAGGCTAACTGGAAACTTACAGGTAGAATCAGGCCTCGGTCTTGATGGATGGCTCAAATCTTTAGGCCTGGGATCGTGGTTACGCTCTATTGTCAAGGTTAGCATTATCGTGAGCATTATAGCTTTGTTAGTAGTGTTAGTTTTGCCTTGTTTTTGCATATGCTTACAGAACATGGTGCAGAGGATGATATCTGCTGCATTTAATCGGACCATGCTTGTTCAACAGAAAAACGGGGGAAGTGTGGAGGATTTTGTGAGCAGCTGGTAAGCTGAGAAAGATCACAGCGGCATCATACCGTTGGTTAAACAAGAAGGAGATAAGCATGGGAACTAGCAATTAGTGTGAGACACGGATGCTTTGTCCTTGGTACAATAGCAGGATAAGGAAGATTATGATCTTAGGGTAGAAATATGAAGAAACACAGAAAAGCTGTAACAGTATACCCACAAGAATGTAAAACTAGGTGCAGCTGGCTGATAAGCAACTAACCAATAATGAGCTCGCTTTTTGCAATATGCATTAGTCTCATTAACACCAATACAAGTATGTGTGGCTATCAAAAAAGTTTGGGATTTGCTGATCACTTATGTTAAGCGCTGCTTTTCTCCTGCCTCCTCAACATGAAACGATCCCAGAAATTGAATGAAACAAAGGACAAAATTTCCCAATGTTTACCACCCCTTGTGTTTGTAAAATATAAAGCTTTTCCCCAACAGCATCCCAAAATTATAACTGCAAGATAGGATCAACAGAGATATCAGGAAACTCCTCAAACAACCAGTGAACAAAACGTTTTAAACTTCCCTCAGAAAACGAACTCTCCTCTAAATTCAAAACACCTCAAAACTTAACAAAAACATCCTTTTCCGCTTGGGACTGAGTGTATCCCATATCTGCCCCCTATGGAAAAGGGAATGCCCACTTACAGAAACAGAAAATCAAAAGCCTGAGCCCCTGGCAGCTCTCTGCCACTCATTCACTCACTCTCAGTCTCACGGGCACAATCTTCAGCCAAAGTGGTCCTGTGGGGCTGTCAGCAAAGTCGCTCCCATGGATGTTGAAGGGATTGTCGACTTCCACTTCAGTGAGACTCAATAAAACTTGAGGCTGTAGGCTGAGGACACAGGGTTTTATGTGGGGTAGTGAGGGCAGAGCTGAGAGTCAGAGTCCAATGGATATGGGGGAAAAGGGTGAAAAGGAGGGGTCAGAGGTTGGGCCAGCCAGAAGGGAAACAGGGGTGGAGCAATGCAGCAAACTAGGGACAATGGAAGGACAGAGAGAAAAGAAAATTTTAGGAACTAACCCAACATGGGCAGTAGGGGTTGAACTAGGGTAATCAAGCCAATGGGCCAATGGGGTATCAAAACTTTACATAAATCAGCATGTGCCTGCAAAGATCTATGGGAGAAGCAAGCTTCTCACCCTCACCTGAAAGCCTATTCCTCTTACTTGGGACCAGTCCTCCATGCCTGGGGGATTGAAACTCTGATGGCAGCCCCTGGGCCTCCACACATGCTCACAGCTGGCACAGGGCAGGTCTGGAGTGGTCTGGGTGGCATCTTGGGCTTGGCACACAATTGAGGAGGGTATCTGTTTTCAGTGGGGAACTTAGGAGTTTTAGATTGCTAAAATAAAAGAAGAAAAGGCTCTCTTGGCCTTACTGCAGCCAGTTCTCCAAGCAAAGCTGGCCCCAGGTGACAGAGGAGAGACAGGATGGGGTTGGGGAATGTGGACCAAGATTGTCCACAGTGGGTCAGAGCTCAAGGCACAGCTTCTCTGACCAGGCCAGATCTCCTCAGGAGAGTCTCTGGGTCACTGTCAGTCACAGCATGCTGCAATCTGCTCTAACGAGACAAATATGCTCTTTAAAAATACAAATGTGGTTTTATTAGAAGCTCTTTGAAATATTTTCCCAAAAAAATAGAAAAAGAACTTCCTGATGAACTGCCTGAAAGCAGAGGGAAATCAAGGCAGAGCCATGGTTTGTCAGGACTTGCTTGATCCTAATGAGCCCCACAGTGTGTTTGGAGTTGAGCCCTTGAACCTCAGGGCCTGGGAGGAGATTGCACAAACTCTTCCAGGACTCAAAGTCAGAGGAAACCCCTGAAGTGTCTCAAAGCATTGATGGGTCCCACTGAGGTCCATCCCCAACACAGGCCACTCATGGACTCCTTGGAGGAGAAAATTGGAGGCCAGGATGGCACAGAAAACCTCTCAGAAGCTTCAGTGTGGAAAGGAAAATCCAAAGTACCTTAAAAATCTTGAGTATCTCAAAGTATTAATGAGCCCCACTGAGTGTCAGTACAAAGCTCTCAAGGGACTCATTAAAGCAGATAATTGGGGCCATGATTGCACAAACTTCTCACAGAGTCTGTATCAAAAGGGAAACACCAAGTACCTTAAAATAACTGAAGTACCTTGAAGCATTAATGAGCCCACTGAGTGTTGTCACTGACAAAGCCTCTCCAGGGACTAATTACAGCAGATCATTGGAGGCCATGATTGCAGAAGCCTCTCAGAGACTCCAAGGCAAAAGCGGAACCCAAAGTCCTTTGAAAAGCCTACAGTCCCTGGGAGCATGAAGGAGCCCCCAGGGCCATTGCTGAGCAAGGCTCCCCAGGGACTCCTTCCAGCAGATCCTTGAGGCCACTGGCATGTGGGCTAGGGGGGGATGCTGAGGGCAGGACAAGGGGCTGCCAGTGGCCAGCCTGGCTGGGGCTGTGCCAGGAGGCCCCAGTGCCTCAGGACAAGGTGTCTCCTGCCAGCCCTTGGTGGCACAGAGCCTGCTGTGGCCCAGGGCACCAAGCCTTGGCTTCTCTTTGTCCCTAGCTGTCATCACTGCCTGCAGTTCTCTGCTCTGCCTGGGGCCTGGGGACACTTTCTCAGTCGTGTCCCTCAGTGGGACCCATTAAAAGTGCAAGAAACTTTGGAGTGTGATTCTGACTTGGAGCTCTGCAGAGGTTTCTTCAGCTGCCTCTCAGGGACTGATGTTCAGGGCCTGAGCACAAAGCCCCAGAGGCTCATTAAAGTCCTTGTGCTGTGGCTGTGCTGCTGAGCTGGGCTGGGCTGCTGGCACAGAGGCAGCTGCTGGTAACCAAGAAGAGCTTGAAAAGCACATTTCTCTTGCTGAGCAGCTCTTCTGCCAGCCCAGCAGGGCTGGGGCACTGCCTGCAGCCAGCCCGGGCACAGCACAGAGGCACAGAGAGCTTCAATCAGTCAGGGCTGGAAAGGTGCTGAGAAGTGCCTGGGGCAGAATCCCTGCCAGCCCTTGGCACAGGAACCTCTGGCTGCAGGACAATGCAGCTGCAGCTCCTGCAGTGATCTCCTACAGCTGGAACATCCCAATGCCTACAGACTCTGTGAGTACAACTCTGAGGATTTCTGGGGCAGGGGAGGTGAAAGACTCCTGAGGCTCTGACATGCTGAGGTGTTCAGATCAGTCATAGAATATTTCCAAGACAAGGATTTTGATAAAAATGAGGAAATTTCCAAAGACTTTGTATTCAGTTTCCTACTAGAGAATGGCAGGGAGGGGGGGTAAATATTAAAGGTTGATAATGAATTTTTAGTTATAAATTTTGTCAAATTCCTGAGACATCTGAACAGTTACTTTTAGTGATCAGTAGGTTCACAGGAGATCCCTAATGGGCTTTCAGTCTCTCTGCCCGTGGACAGCAGCAGCATCACCTCTGCTGGACACATCAGGCTCAGTCTGAGCTGTCCTTTCTCCAAGCTGCAAACAGAACCTGCCCCCAGCCAGTGCCCTGCAAACAGGCAGGCTTCTGTAGGGCCAAGGAGAGTGCCCAGAGATTTGGGTCTGTGAGTGCTGGCAGGGAGAGATCAGGCACAGGGAAACAGCTGCAGGAGGAAAATCTCCAGGAAGCAAAGAGACAGATGATCAGGCCATGAGAGAAAACAAAACCCAGAAATGCTGTGGCAGGGAGAGTTTGGAGATGTCCACAGTAGCCCCTCCAGTGCAGCCCCTCCCTCTGAACAAGCCCCCTCCCTCCTGTCCCCCAGCCAAGCCTCTGCCCTCAGGGCTGGGGCTCCAAGGTGTGAAGCCCCTCCTGTGCAGGCAGAGCTGCAGCAGAGCCGTGGGGCAGCTCTGCAGCCCCGGGCCCAGTTCCCTCTGCAGAGCACAGGGCTGGGAGCAGCTGCCCGGCACTGGGGGCTCTGGCAGGGGGCACAGCTGGCTCAGGGTGACGCTGTCGCCAGTGCCCGGCTCTGGGCAATGCTGTCAGTGCAGCCAGGGAAGGAGCTGCATCTCCCTCAATCCAATGCCATCATAAGGACACTTGGAAGTCTCCCTGAGATTTCCATCCAAGTTGGGAGCTTCAACCCAGGATGCAAACCTGTCCTAGAGCACCTCAGAGTTATAAGATTGATGGGGAAAGGCAGAGGTGTTCTGGCTCTGAAAATGCTGCTGGGTTTTTGAAATGAGCAACGTGAGTCCTTGGCTACAAATGTGGAGCTGGGCTGGGGTGGATCCATCTGCTTTCAAAGTAGCTGGTGAAATATTACGGGAAGCATGGGAAGGTTATCATCCTCCACTTGAGAAATGTTAAAGCCAAAAGAAACTCTGAACAGGTCAGAGGACAGATCATCTCCCATCACACTCCACTCATCACTTTGCCTCAGAGAACTCACTCTGTTCTCCCTGAGGGCAGTAGAAATGCTGATATTTTGAAATCCAAGAATACCTGGAAAAATATAGGGGAGCTTATAAAGAAAACCCCAGAAATCCTGAGCACAGAAGGGTGTCTGTGTGCTATAGAGGAGCGTGTATGGGAAATGGCTTTGATTTTCCTTACAGGTATCTGCTCTAACTCTTCACTGTCCCTTTGATCCATGAACAGGTCCCCATGTGCAGCCCCAGCAAATGTCCAACAGCAGCTCCATCAGCCACTTCCTCCTGCTGCCATTGGCAGACACGCGGCAGCTGCAGCTGCTGCACTTCTGCCTCTTGCTGGGCATCTCCCTGGCTGCCCTGCTGGGCAACGGCCTCATCATCAGCGCCGTAGCCTGCGGCCAGCACCTGCACACGCCCATGTTCTTCTTCCTGCTCAACCTGGCCCTCACTGACCTGGGCTCCATCTGCACCACTGTCCCCAAAGTCATGCACAATTCCCTCTGGAACACCAGGAACATCTCCTACAAGGGATGTGCTTCACAGCTCTTTCTGATTTATTTCTTCCTTGCATCAGAGCTTTCTCTCCTGACCATCATGTGCTACGACCGCTACGTGTCCATCTGCAAACCCCTGCACTACGGGACCCTCCTGGGCAGCAGAGCTTGTGCCCACATGGCAGCAGCTGCCTGGGCCAGCGGCTTTGTCAATGCTCTCATTCACACAGCCAATACATTTTCCCTGCCCCTGTGCCATGGCAATGCCCTGGGCCAGTTCTTCTGTGAAATCCCACAGATCCTCAAGCTCTCCTGCTCCAAATCCTACCTCAGGGAACTGGGGCTCATTGCTGTTGGTGCCTGTTTAGGACTCGGTTGTTTTGTGTTCATAGTTTTCTCCTATGTGCAGATCTTCAGGGCTGTGCTGAGGATCCCATCTGTGCAGGGAAGGCACAAAGCCTTTTCCACTTGTCTCCCTCACCTGGCTGTGGTCTCTCTGTTTGTCACCACTGTTATCTTTGCTCACCTGAAGCCTCCCTCCATGTCCTCCCCATCCCTGGATCTGGCAGTGTCAGTTCCGTACTCTGTGGTGACTCCAGCCCTGAACCCCCTCATCTACAGCCTGAGGAACCAGGAGCTCAAGGCTGCAATGTGGACACTGATGAGTGGATGTTTCAGGAACATTAAACTGATGTAAAATTTCTGCAAATCACTTGTAATAAAAGTCATTTTTGAAACTTTTTATTGGCTTCATTCTGGAGGTTCTTTTTCTTTTTTTTTTACTTTTTAAATATTGTCCACAGAGAAATGCCAATGTTTGTGCCATTTCCGATTTTACTTCTCCCCATCTTCCCTGTGGCCACAGACTGTGTCAATGAGGGGCTGCCCTCTCGATGGCTTTAATGCAACTAAAGGATCTCCCAGCAAAGTTTTCTGCAGAGATGCCCTTTGGTTGCCTTCTCTGGAGCTGCAGCAGCAATGTCTGTGTGCAGAGCTGGGGGCAGATCGGTGCTGGCCCAGCAGCTGTGCCCAGCAGCAGCAGCACTTGGTGTTGCCAGTGCTGCTGCCGTGGCCCTGCCCCGCTGCCCTGGTGGCCCTGGTGTTGCTGTAGGGCCTGAGTGCTCTCGGGGCCGGGCACAGTGCTGGGGGTGGCAGTGCCGGGGCTGCAGCAGGGACAGGCCATGGGCACTGCTGGGGCAGCGCTGACGCCGCAGGCCAGGCCTGGGGGCTCCAGCCTCCTTGCCCAGGCTCTCTCAAGAACACGGCCAGGCCAATGCTGAGCACAGAAAACCCCCGTGAGCAGCCCCAGGCTGGCCGTGGGCAGGCTGGGGGCCAAACAGCATGGCTGGTGCTCTGCAAGGGCCCTGGGGCACACGGGAAGGAGCAGCAGAGCAGGGGCTGATCCATCCCCAGTGCGCTGCACAGCCCAGGGCAGCGTCCCAGAGCGTCCTCATGGAGCTGCCAACACCATCCCCCCTCTGCAGCCCTGGCCTCTCCCCCAGCTCACACAGGTGCCCCATCCTTGCAGGCACAGGCACGGCAGCACTGGCTCAGGAGCCCCTGTTTGCATTGCACAGAGCAGGCGGGAGCACCCCCATGCTGTTGCTGTGGGGACATGAACCTGAGGGAGCACAAATGCCATCAGCCCCTGGGGCCAGGAAAGGATGGGGGACACTAGGGAAAGCACTCAGCTTTGTGCTGGCCTCTGCAGCCAGTCAGAAAGTTTGTTCCCATCAGCTGGGATTTTCCTGTCCCACTGCAGACGCTGTTGCTCAGAGCCAGGGCTGCCTGGCAGCCACCTCCAATGCGCCCTATGCATTTCCTTTGCTTCATCTTTCCTAGAATCTGCAAGGTTGGAAAAGACCTTGACATCATCAAGTCCAACCTGTGCCCTGACACTGCCTTGTCTCCCCTGAGCCTCCTCTTCTCCAGGATAAACAACCCCAGCAGCTCCTTCAGCTGCTCCTCATAGGACTTGTGTTCCAGACCCCTCCCCAGCCTTGTTGCCCTTCTCTGGACATGCTCCAGCCCCTCCATGTCCTTATCTCCCAAACTGGGGGTCCCAGAACTGGACACAGCACTCGAGGTGCTGCCCAAGCAGTGCCCAGCACAGGGCAAGAATCACTGCCCTGCTCCTGCTGGCCACACCATTCCTGAGCCAGGCCAGGAGCCATTGGCCTTCTTGGCCACCTGGGCACACTGCTGCCTCATGTCCAGCCTGCTGTCAGCAGTCCCTGCAGCTCCCTTTCTGCCTGGCTGCTCTCCAGCCACTCTGTCCCCAGCCTGTGGCGCTGCAGGGGTTGTTGTGGCCAAAGTGCAGGACCCGGCACTTGGAACTGTTAAACCTCACCTTGTTGGATTTGGTGCCTGGATCCAGCTTGTCCAGGGCCCTGTTCAACACCGAGCTTGGTGTCATCTGCAAATTTGCTGATGGTGGACTCTGTCCCCTCATCCTGACCATCAATGCAGATATTGAAATCCACGCTGGCTGACTCTGATCCCTCGGCCATCCTGTGGGTGCCCTGTGGTGGCACTCAAGGTGATCTGTTCCATAACCTTGCCAGGCACCCAGGTCAGGCTGACAGGCCTGGAGCTCCCCAGATCCTCCTTCAAGCCCTTCCTGGGAATGGGGTCACACTGGCACCTCTAGTCTTCTGGGACCTCTCTGGTGAGCCAGGACTGATGGTAAATGATGTAGAGCAGCTTGGGGAGCTCATCCACCAGCTCCCTCATCCCCCTGGGATGAATCTCATCTGGTCCCAGAGACACCTGTGAGCATCTGAGTGGCTCAGCAGGTCACCAGCTGCTTCCTCCTGGATTCCAGGGGGCTGTTCTGCTCCCTGTGCCCATCTACCAGCTCAGGAGAACACTTGTCCTGAGGACAACGTCTCCTAATATTGAAAATTGAGAGAAAGAATGTGTTAAGCAGTTCAGCCTTTTCTTTATCTTTAGTTCCTATATTCTCCGTTGCATCCAATAAAGAGTAGATATTGTCTTTATCTGGTGTTTTGCTAGTAAAATTTTTTTATAGAAACATTTCCTATTATTTTTTACAGAAGTGGCCAGAATAATCTCTAATTGAGTTTTCACCTCTTTCCTTTTATTTCTGCATGACCTAAAAACATCCTGAAATATTTCCAGAGTTGCTTGTTTCTCTTTCCAAAATGATGCATCCTCTTTTTTCCCCTCAGTTCCCACAAAAGCTCCATGGGCAGCCAGGACAGTCATTTTCCTCACCAGCTCATCTTTTGCCACACTGGGACAGGCTGCTCCTTCCCCCTTAACATTACGTTCTTTAAGTATGTCCATCCTCCCTGGACCCCTTTGTTTTTAAGGGCTGTTTCCCTTAAAAAAATCAGTACCCGATTCAGTACTCCCCAAATCATCATCCTAAACAGGCCAAAGTCTGCCCTTCCTGATTCCAGGGTAGAAGTTTTGTTGCTGCCCCTCCTTCTCTCACAGGACATTGAAATCTTGATTATTTCATGGTCACTGTGGCCCAGGCAGCCTCTGACCCCCACATCTGCCACCAGCCCTTCTCTGTTTGTGAACAGCAGGAGACAGAGCTTTCCTTGGCAGTGGGAGTGTTACCAAAAATTCGATAAAACAGAAAACTCCTTAACAGCAATGCAGCATTAGGAAGCAGCATTCTTTATTCAGCTGGATGCACGGGGGATAGCTCCTCCCAAAGCCATGCGTGCTGAGTACAGGAAAGTTTCTGTTTATTTTCTGCATTTTGCACACATATTCATTGACTGTCCTGGACTAAACATACATTTGATAATCATTTCTCCAAAATCATTAACACATTTCCCCTCCCCTCTACCCATGTGTTCTTCTGTCCTGGGGGTCTCTCTGGTGGTCCTTGGTGGTCATGGACCCCAATGTTCCAGTGGGCCTGGCTGAGCTGGCAGGACACTGAGGCTGCTGAACTCCCAGTTCCCCTTCTGGCACAATGGGCATTGTGTGGTTTCCATAGGCCTGGGGTTTTGGAGAACAAGCTCCAGGTGTGAGCTCACCTGGTGGAGGCAATTGATCATCTGGTAACATGAGGTCACAGAGTGGTCTATGACATCACAGAGAGGGTTATGTGAGGTCATTGAGCAGCTATGATATCATAAACTGCCTCTGTGACATCACAGAGCAGTCTGTGACATCAGAGAGACTATGACATCACAGAGCAGGGTGTGACATCCCAGAGGGGCTGTGTGACATCCCAGGAGTGCTGTGTCAGGTCACTGGGTTGGTCACTCCGCCCCAGCTGCCCCTCACAGTTTCTCCCAACAAGTCCAATGCTGTTCATGCCCAGCAGGGCCCCTGTCCCCCGGGATCCCCCCGGTCCCCCTGGAGCCACAGCCTCCAGCAAAGGATGTTCCACAGGATCCACCCCAGAGCCCGACATTGGGACAAGAGGCCAGGGCTGTGTGACCAGGTGTCACAATCCGCCCTCACGGACGAGATTGTGATGGTTCGTTATCTGATCTCAGGGTACAAATCACCAACACGGCAAGGGGGTTTGCAGTAACAAAATCAATGTACTTTATTGAACAATCACAGCAAAATGCATTGGAGGGAATTGGGGAGAGAGAGAGAGAGAGAGAGAGAGAGAGAGAGAGAGAGAGAGAAACCCTATAG
Organism: Motacilla alba alba; assembly: GCF_015832195.1. Classification (NCBI taxonomy): domain Eukaryota; kingdom Metazoa; phylum Chordata; class Aves; order Passeriformes; family Motacillidae; genus Motacilla; species Motacilla alba. The sequence goes on from NW_024037374.1 coordinate 1,076,882, forward strand.
CAAAGGAAAGAAAGACAGAGTAGGTATATCTACCAACATAGAGGCGATGCAATTCTTCGAGGTCCAGTTGATGTCCAGTCGAGGAGTCGCCTTCACGTTGGGGAAGATCTTCAGAGACTAGCTGACTTGAGGGGCCTTTTCTATTGAAAGTTGGGAAGGAAGGGGGGGAAAGGATACAATAGTCAGCAGTGGGGGAAAGCCATTGTTTTTCCTGGTTCAGTGGTCACTGCTTACAGGCAAACATCTCAGTTTGATCAGCTGTTCTCTCCCCCACACACACTGCCCTCCTCCTCCCCTCAGGTTACAAGTTTCAGTCCTTGAGGAGAAAAGGAGTCTTTTCCATATACAGGTTTCATGTCTCAGTCTTAGAGGGAGTGGTTTCTCCCATCTCAGTCCATCTGCTATGGTGGTTGTACAGTAGATGAAGGGTCTTCTGTGGAGACCACCAAAGGGTATTCTAGAAGAGAGTCCAGCTAGGCTTGGGGGTGGAAAACTCCAGGCCATTGTCACAGAGCAGTGCAGGCGAAGGAAGGTCAAGGTGCTCCTTGTCCTTTCACTGAAAGCAGTGTAGCATGAGGTGGACAAACGCACCTGTGAACAATAACTCAAGTTCCAGTCCCGTGGCTTTGGCAGGCCCCCACCAAACAAGGATGTAGGATCCTCTTTCGGTGGTCTCAGTCTTTTTTCACGACGATCGTGAGGCAGATGAGAAAGCAATTTTGGGCAGAGTCTTACACAAGGACATCAAGGCCGGGGATTATCCAGGTCCCTGTGGCCTGGTTTGGGTTGCCCAGGGCAGGAAAGATGTCAGGCAGCTGGAGCAGGGTTAGGGAAGGGCCTGCAAGGTGGGGCTGGAGCCCTGGGGCTGTGAGCAGAGGCTGAGGGAGCTGGGCTTGTCCAGCCCGCAGCAGGGAAGGCTGAGGGGCTCCTCATCCCAGCCTGGCAGTGCCACCAGGGAGGTGCTGGAGAACACAGAGCCAGGCTCTTCACTGGGGGGCCTGGTGGGAGACAGAAGCCAATGGGTGGAAGGGGAAAGAGGGGAGATCAGCCAGGACAGGAGGAGATGAAATGAGTCAGGCTGGTTTCAGCATTTCCTCAACACCAAGAGCAGCCTGAGCTCCTTCTCCATCCACCACTGACAGCTTTGCAAGTCAGGAATTGTTTGAGCTGTTTAGCCCCCACTCCAGGATGACCATCCTGATACAAGAACCTAATTGTGTTTATATCTATCATGGATCCACATTTGTCTCAAATTAATTTGAGTATGGAAGTCACTTGTGGATGGTGGACTCAGCAGATGCTGCTGGGACATTGCACATAGCTCAGAGAAGAGTGTTATTGTTATTAGATTGTGTCCTGTTCAGCTATGGTCTGTTGGCCATGAAGAGAAACTTTGTGTGCCTCCGAGTCTCACCAGTTCCTGACCCCCAAAGGACACAAACCTCATGAGCTGTGGTTCCCACTCCACTGGTGGCACTTGCACCACCCTCCATAGCCAGAGCAGAGCTCCCTTGTTCCAGAAAGTCCCTGGCAATGCAGGGATGAAGGAAACAGGACAGGCTGTGGGGTTCAGGGGCAGGGCGTGGCCAGGGATTTGGGGTGGATGTGAGCCCTGGGCAGGACCCAGCCCTTGGCCTTGGTGAACCTCATCCCATTGTCCTGGGCCCATGGCTCCAGCCTGCCCAGGTCCCTCTGCAGAGCTTCCTGCCCTCCAGCACAGCCACACTCCCACCCAGCCTGGGCTCACCTGGGAACTGACTGAGGGTGCCCTCGATGGCCTCATCCAGATCAGCAATAAAGAGATTTCACTGACCTGGCTCCAGTTCTGAGCTCTGGGGACACCCCTGGATGTGACTCCATTCCTCAGCTGCTCTGAGTGCCAGGGCTTGGATCAGGGAAATGGTGTGGAGGGGATAGGTACAAAGTGTGATTGATTGTCAGCCATGAAGGGTCTTGATTTTAAAACCTATTCAGACTGCATTAGGAGGTGCTGGGGGTCAGTATCAACTGGGGATTGCTGCTATCAATCTATAAACAGGAACAGAAAAAAGGACAAAACAGTTCTCTCTTCACTGTTTTCAATACGATATATTCACTTTGAATACACTTCTGAAATCTGTATAATCAACGACAGAATAATTGAAAATTTAGATTATACCCCAGGGCTTTTCTTGTTCAGGAGTTTTGAACAAATGTTTATGAGCCTTCATCAGTGAATTTCTGTAGAGATCAAGAAAGAAGAGGCCTCTGGAGAAGGAAAATTCATCAGCAGCCTCCAAGAGCCTGAGGATCCATCCCCATCAGAGCAGCAATGAACAGAAATGGGCACAGCTTTGGGGCTGCCCCAGCTTTATCATGGGCCCTGGGCCTGGAGCAGGAGCAGCTCTGGAGGGCCCCAAGGCCGGGGCTCTTGTGCTGCCCTGGGCAGATGGGATGGCAGCAGGGGCTGCAGAGCTCCCAGCACCTCAGCCAGAGGGGAGCAGGGCAGCCAGGGAGCCTCCTTGTGCCTTGGCCAAGCCCCTTCCCCCATGGCTGGGGCTGAGTCCTGTGGCAGCTGCAGCTGCTGCTGTGCCCTGGCCAGGGGCTGAGGCTGTGGGGCCAGTGGCCAGAGCAGCCTGGGCTGGGCAGAGCTGTGGGGCCAGAGCCGGCTGGACTGGGCTGGGCTGGGCTGGGGAGAGGCCCTTGGTGCTGCCCAGAGCTCAGGGCAGCTGGCAGAGCTTGCAGGGAGCTGGGCTGGGCTCAGAGAGCCTGGCACAGAAACCATCAGGGTCCATCTCAGCCTGGCTGAGCGGGCAGGGGACAAGAGTAGAGAACCCCAGGTTCTGCAAGTTCTGTGTGTGGGAGCTGAACTTGTGACCCCCTGAGCCCCCCCAAGTGCTGGGGCTGCACCTCCAGCTCCAGAGAAGATGTGACAGATGGGACAGAGACAAATAATTCCTGCTGCATTCTTTATTGTGTTTGCTTACACAGGTGACCTGGATCCATATGTGGACAAGGTGCATTGTGTCAAGTAACACTGGTAGAGTGATAAAAATAATATGTTTTAGCTGAAAATAATATTTCATGCAAAATATACAATGAGAAATAAAAGACACATATGATCGGAAGAGCATCTGAGTTTTTCAGAGGATGAGATGCTCATTGATGTTCCAGCAGTCAAGCCTGTTCAATCCCCCAGGGATTCCTTGAGATGGGAGGTGACCACCAGAGGCCAAGGCCAGCCAGACTTTTGTCTGGGACAGCCCTTGCATATAGGGAATTTTTCAGGAGGATTAAAAATTTCGTCCATGGGCACCTGGAAAGATGGATGGATCTTTTCCATACGAAGGAAAGCACAGAGCCCCAGTTCTCCAGGGCCTGATGAGAGGCAGCCCACAACATTCCAAGATCAGCTGGACCTCTCAGGTGACCCCTGGGAGGCCAAACAGCCAGACCTGTTCCATATTCCCTTGGTTCCATAAGGCCCCACAGTGTCACAATGCTCTCCTTGCTTTCTGAAGTGTCACACCAGTCTCCATGCTTCCATGAGGCCCTGCAGGGTCACAATGGCCCTTTGGTTCCGTGTTGCCCCACAGTGTCACAATGGTCTCCGTCATTCCATGGAGCCTTGCAATGCCACAATGCTCTCCATGGATCCACGGTGCCCCGCAGGATCACAACGGCCCCTTGGCTCCACGAGGCCCTGAAATGCAACAATGGCCTCTTGGTTCCCCAAAGCCCTGCTGCTCCACACTGGCCCCTTGGGACCATGGGGCCCAGCAGAGCCACAGTGATGTCCTTGGTTCCACGAGGCCCCACAGTGTCACCATGGTCTCCACAGAAAGGAAACCACAGAGCCCCCATGTTTCAGGGCTTGATGAACTGCAGTCACCAGAGGCCAAGGCCAAGCAGACCTTTCTGTCCTGGCAGGTTTATCCAGGAGCAACCCTTGGATATTTGAAGTTTTGAATGTGGAATCCCAATTTCAGCCCTTTTTGCCTGGAGGAGAAGGCCAGATCTTTGCCACAGGAAGGAAAGCATGGAGCCCCTGTGTTTGGAAGGCAGGTGAGACCTGGCCCTAAGGAGGCCGAGGCCAGCCAGATCTGTCTGTAATGGCAGCTTTTGTGTAGGAGCAATCTTTGGATATAGGACTTTTGGTGGTGGAGTCCCAGTTTTGGGCATGGGCACCTGGAGAAGAAGGATGGTTCTTTTCCTTGTGAAGGAAAGCCCAGAGCCCCAGTGTTCCAGGGGTACATGAGAAGAAACCTTCAACATGCCAAGGGCAGTTGGACCAGTCAGGCTAAGCCAACCAGAGCTGTTACCTGTTCCCTTGAATTCATGGGGCCCACAGCATCACACTGGGTCCTTGTTTCCATGGGGCCCTGCAGTGTCACAATGGCGGTGTCATATTGGATCCTTGGTTCCATGAGGCCCAGCTGTGTCGCACTGGTCTCCTGTTTCCATGGGGCCCCACAGTGTCACAATGGTCCCTCGCTTCCATGAGCCTTGCAGTGTCACAGGGGTCTCCTCGGTACCACAGTGTCACAATGGACCCTTGGTTCCATGGGGACTCACAGTGTCAGAAGGGTCTCCTTGGTTCCATGAGGCCCTGCAGAGCTCCTTGATTCAATGTGGCCTCAAAGTGTCATCATGGCCTCCAGGGTTCCATGAGGCCCTGCCATGTCACAATGGATCTTTGGTTCCATGGGGTCCCATCCTGTTCCATGGATCCTTAGTTCCATGGCGCCCTGTAGTGTCACAATGGACTGCTTGGTTCCAGGGTGCCACAAAGTGAGACAACTGCCCCTTGGCCTGCCAACACTCCACAGTGTCACAATGGTTCCTTGCTTCCATGAGGCCTTGTAGTGTCACAATGTCCCCTTGGCTGAGTGAGGCCCATAGTGTCACAATAGTCTCCATGATTCCACGAGGCCTTGCAGTGTCACAACAGACCCTTGGTTTCACTGAGCCCCACAGTGTCACTGTGGTTTCCTCGGCTCCACAAGGCTCTGAAGTGCCACAATGGCCCTTTGGTTTCACAAGGCCTCAAAGTGTAAAAATGGCCTCCATGGTTCCATGAGGCCCTGCTGTGACACAATGGACCTTTGGTTCCATGATGCCCCAGAAAGACACAATGGTATCCTTGGTTCCATTGGACCCTTCATCCCATGGAGACCCACAGTGTTCACTGTAGTGCCCTTGATTTGGAGTGAATTAAAATTGAACCATCTTAGAATTTGTGAGGTTGAAGGGCCAAATTAATGCTTTGAGAAGTGTTTTTTTGTTGATTCAATGTCATATTAAACATTTCACCAAAGTTTTTCTGATTTTCTAAAGTTCCCAGTAAAGGCTCTTTTGTTGTTTTGAGCTCCTGAGAATCTCTTGTTGGTACAGAGTACACAAACAACTGGAAGTCCTTTTAAATGTCTCCTTGGGAGAGTTTTTGGAGGGGATGGCAGTCAGGGCTTGTGTGTCCTGCTCAGCACAGCCCAGGCAGGGCTTTCCCAGCCACATTCCACCCTCCATTTCCCAGCTGGAGCCGCTGGTGCCTCTGAGTTGTGCTGGCCCAGCCCCAGGGACGCTCTCCTTGTCTGTCCATTCCCCCAGGGGCTCTGGCCAGGGATGGCCTCAGTGGGGGCTGCTGACATCCTCAGCAACTGTGGTGCCCCATGGAAGCAAGGGTCCCTGGTGACACTGCAGGATCTTGTGTCACCAGGACTCCATAGTGACACTGCAGCACCAAGGAATTTATGGTGGCACTCAGAGGCCTCATGGAGCCAAGAGGCCACTGTGACCCTGCAGGGCCTTGTGGAACCATGCAGAGCACTGTGACAGAGCAGGACCTGGTGTCACGATGGGGCCATTGTGACACTGCAGGGCCCCATGGAACCAAGGGGCCAGTGCTGCTCCTCAGGGACTCCTGGAATGAAGGAAACATGTTTGACACCATGGCGGCCCATGGGACCAAGAGGCCACTGTGACACTGTGGAACCAAGGAGAGCATTGCTGCACTGCAAGACCTCATGGAACCAAGGATCCACTGTGACACTGCAGGGCCTTGGGGGAACACGGTGTCATTGTGACACTGCAGGGGCCAAGGATCCAAGAGACTTTGTGACACCAAGAGATCCCCTGGATCCAAAGGGACATTCTGACACTGGGAGGCCTCATGGAATCATGGAGACCATTGGGACACTCTGGGGCCTCATGGAACTGTGGTGACACAAAGTTGTCTGGGAGTGTTGATCTGCTGCAGGGTAGCAGGGCTCTGCACAGGGCCCTGGACAGGCTGGATGCAGGGACCAAATCCAACAAGGTGAGGTTTAACAAGTCCCAGTGCCGGGTCCTGCACTTTGGCCACAACAACCCCAGCAGCGCCACAGGCTGGGGACAGAGTGTCTGGAGAGCAGCCAGGCAGAAAGGGAGCTGCAGGGACTGCTGGACAGCAGGCTGGACATGAGCCAGCAGTTTGCCCAGAAGGCCAATGGCTGCTGGCCTGCATCAGGAATGGTGTGGCCAGCAGGAGCAGGGCAGTGATTCTTGCCCTGTGCTGGGCACTGCTTGGGCAGCACCTCGAGTGCTGTGTCCAGTTCTGGGCCACCCAATTTGGGAAGGACATGGAGGGGCTGGAGCATGTCCAGAGAAGGGCAACAAGTCTGGCGAGGGGTCTGGAGCACAAGTCCTGTGAGGAGCAGCTGAGGGAGCTGCTGGGGTTTTTTATGCTGGAGAAGAGGAGGCTCAGGGCAGACAAGGTGGTGTCAGGGCACAGGTTGGACTTGATGACCTCCAAGGACTTTTCCAACCTTGCTGATTCTGGGATTCTCTGAAACCACAGTTGAATGATGAGCCCTGGGCCTCCTGTTCAGAAGCTCCAGCAGCCCAGGTGCCTCAGCTTCTCCTGCCAGCCCCAAAGCCCATCCTGTCAGTCCTGCAGAGCCTCTGCAGCTCCTCCTCCTCATGGCCCAGAACAGGGAGCCCCAAAGGCAGACACAGCAGCCCAGATGGACCCCCCTGGCCTGGGGTGCCTCTGGCAAGAGAGCAGCAGGAGGCACTGCAGGAGCCTGCAGACAATTCCTGCAGCACTTGGAGGATGATCCTGCTCCCCAAGGGTCGTTCCCATGGTGCCAAGTCAGGAACTGCAATGGGGAGTGGGGCCAGAGAGGAAAGGGCAAACAGGGATGGGCTGTTTGCAGGCCAGGGAACAGGGCTGGGCAAGAGGAATAAATTTGGACAAGGAAAGAGAAATGAAAGCAAAGGTGAAGCCAAGGAAATGCTCAGGGCAGTTTGGGGGTGGCTGCCAGGCAGCCCTGGCTCTGAGCAACAGCATCTGCAGTGGGACAGGAAACTCCCAGCTGATGGGAACAAACTTTCTGCCTGATTGCAGAGGCCAGGACAAAGCTGAGTGCTTTCCCTGGTGTCCCCCAGCCCTTGCTGGCCCCAGGGGCTGATGGCATTTGTGCTCCCTCAGGTTCATGTCCCCACAGCAGCAGCATGGGGGTGCTCCTTCCTGCTCTGTGCAATGCAAACAGGGGATCCTGAGCCAGTGCTGCCGTGCCTGTGCCTGCAAGGATGCGGCACCTGTGTGAGCTGGGGGAGAGGCCAGGGCTGCAGAGGGGGGATGTTGTTGGCAGCTCCATGAGGACGCTCTGGGACGCTGCCCTGGGCTGTGCAGCGCACTGGGGATGGATCAGCCCCTGCTCTGCTGCTCCTTCCCGTGTGCCCCAGGGCCCTTGCAGAGCCCCAGCCATGCTGGTTGCCTCCAGCCTGCCCACAGCCAGCCTGGGGCTGCTCACGGGGGTTTTCTGTGCTCAGCATTGGCCTGGCCGTGTTCTTGAGAGAGCCTGAGCAAGGAGGCTGGAGCCCCCAGGCCCTGGCCTGAGGCGTCAGCGCTGCCCCAGCAGTGCCCATGGCCTGTCCCTGCTGCAGCCCCGGCACTGCCACCCCCAGCACTGTGCCTGGCCCCGAGAGCACTCAGGCCCTACAGCAACACCAGGGCCACCAGGGCAGCGGGGCAGGGCCACGGCAGCAGCACTGGCAACACCAAGTGCTGCTGCTGCTGGGCACAGCTGCTGGGCCAGCACTGATCTGCCCCCAGCTCTGCACACAGACATTGCTGCTGCAGCTCCAGAGGAGGCAACCAAAAGGGCATCTCTGCAGAAAACTTTGCTGGGAGATCATTTAGTTCCTTTAAAGCCACTGAGAGCGCAGCCCCTCATTGACACAGTCTGTGGACAGAGGGAAGGTGGTGAGAAAAAAAATGAGAAATGGCAGAAAGAATGGCATTTCTTTGCAGACAATGTGAAAAAAAGTAAAACAAAGGGAAAAAGAACCTCCAAAATGAAACCAACAACAAGTATCAAAAATTAATTTTATTAGAGGTGTTTTGCAGAAATTGGCCAGCAGTTTAATGTTTCCAAAACCTTCCCGTCATCAGTCTTCTCGCTGCAGCCTTGAGCTCCTGGTTCCTCAGGCTGTAGATGAGGGGGTTCAGGGCTGGAGGCACCACCGAGCACAGAACTGACAGGGCCAGATCCAGGGATGGGGAGGACATGGAGGGGGGCTTCAGGTAGGCAAACATAATACTGCTGAGGAACAGAGAGAGCGCGGCCAGGTGAGGCAGGCAGGTGGAAAAGGCTTTGTGCCGTCCCTGATGGGAAGGGATCCTCAGCACAGCCCTGAAGATCTGCACGTAGGAGAAAACAATGAACACAAAACAACCAAATGCTAAACACACACTAACTGCAATGAGTCCCAGTTCCCTGAGATAGGATTTGGAGCAGGAGAGCTTGAGGATCTGTGGAATTTCACAGAAGAACTGGCCCAGGGCATTGCCATGGCACAGGGGCAGGGAAAATGTATTGGCTGTTTGCATGAGAGCATTGAGAAAGGCACTGGCCCAGGCAGCTGCTGCCATGTGGGCACAAGCTCTGCTGCCCAGGAGGGTCCCGTAGTGCAGGGGTTTGCAGATGGACACGTAGCGGTCGTAGCACATGATGGTCAGGAGGGAAAACTCTGTTGCTGTGCAGAAAACAAAAAAAAAGACCTGTGCAGCACATCCTGTGTAGGAGATGTTGCTGGTGTCCCAGAGGGAATTGTGCATGGCTTTGGGGACAGTGGTGCAGATGGAGCCCAGGTCAGTGAGGGCCAGGTTGAGCAGGAAGAAGAACATGGGCGTGTGCAGGTGCTGGCCGCAGGCTACGGCGCTGATGATGAGGCCGTTGCCCAGGAGGGCAGCCAGGGAGATGCCCAGCAAGAGGCAGAAATGAAGCAGCTGCAGCTGCCGCGTGTCTGCCAATGCCAGCAGGAGGAAGTGGCTGATGGAGCTGCTGTTGGACATTTGCAGTGCCTTGGCATGGGGATCTGTAAGAAAAATAATCATGGAATAGTTGGATTTGGAGAGGATTTTCAATATCCCAGCGCAGCCAGGGGACACTTTCCCCCCACTGCCTGCCCAGGGTTCTGCTGCCTGGAGCTGTCCCTGCCAGCAGCTGTGCCCAGGGCTGGGCCCTGCCAGTGCTGCCAGAGCCCAGCCCAACCCTGGGGGCTCAGCTCTGCCCTGCAGACCCCTCCCAGCTCAGGCACTTCCGAGAGGCAGCTCTGGCTCTGCAGGCTCCAATGGCAACATCAGAGCAATCCTGAGAAGACTGGACAAGCAACACTGATGCTGCCTCTAAGAGTATCTGTGCTTCTTTCTGTCACTGCCCGGTTTTTCAGATCTGAGAGAAATTTATTTTCTTTTTCCCTCCTGAACTGAGAGATGAAAATATATGTGCATTTTCCCATCCAGTCAACCCAGAGCAGTAGATTAAAAGGCAGGATTTTCCATTTTATGCAGACCCTGCCTTGCTGAGCTCCTTGTATAATCTGCTTGGAAATGTTCTGGAGATAAATGTCACGCTGGAAGCAGTCCTGAACAATGCAGCATCCTCACCACACAAGGATAACATTTCCAGGACATTTCCTTCCACCCAGATCTTGTCCCCCAGTGCTGGGAGCAGCTGCCAGTGCTGGCTGAGAGCTGTCCCTGGCAGGCAGCAGAGTCCCTGCCCCAGCACAGCGCCCTGGGCTGCAGGAGCCTGCTCTGCAGGACAGCCCTGGGCACCCCTGGCTACTCTGCACAAGAGAGAATCAGAGAATGTACTCACAGAGTCTGTAGGCACTGGGATGTTCCAGCTGTAGGAGATCACTGCAGGAGCTGCAGCTGCATTGTCCTGCAGCCAGAGGTTCCTGTGCCAAGGGCTGGCAGGGATTCTACCCCAGGCACTTCTCAGCTCCTTCCCAGCCCTGACTGATTGAAGCTCTCTGTGCCTCTGTGCTGTGCCCGGGCTGGCTGCAGGCAGTGCCCCAGCCCTGCTGGGCTGGCAGAAGAGCTGCTCAGCAAGAGAAATGTGCTTTTCAAGCTCTTCTTGGTTCCCAGCAGCTGCCTCTGTGCCAGCAGCCCAGCCCAGCTCAGCAGCACAGCCACAGCACAAGGACTTTAATGAGCCTCTGGGGCTTTGTGCTCAGGCCCTGAACATCAGGCCCTGAGAGGGAGCTGAAGAAACCTCTGCAGAGCTCCAAGTCAGAATCACACTCCAAAGTTTCTTGGACTTTTAATGGGTCCCAGGGAGGGACACAACTGAGAAAGTGTCCCCAGGCCCCAGGCAGAGCAGAGAACTGCAGGCAGTGATGACAGCTAGGGACAAAGAGAAGCCAAGGCTTGGTGCCCTGGGGCACAGCAGGGTCTGTGCCACCAAGGGCTGGCAGGAGACACCTTGTCCTGAGCCACTGGGGCCTCCTGGCACAGCCCCAGCCAGGCTGGGCACTGGCAGCCCCTTGGCCTGCCCTCAGCATCCCCCCTAGCCCACATGCCAGTGGCCTCAAGGATCTGCTGGAAGGAGTCCCTGGGGAGCCTTGCTCAGCAATGGCCCTGGGGGCTCCTTCATGCTCCCAGGGACTGCAGGCTTTTCAAAGGACTTTGGCTTTGGCTTTTGCCTTGGAGTCTCTGGGAGGTTTGTGCAATGATGGCCTCCAATGATCTGCTGTAATTAGTCCCTGGAGAGGCTTTGTCAGTAACAACATTCAGTGGGGCTCATTAATGCTTCAGGGTACTTCAGATATTTTAAGGTACTTGGTGTTTCCCTTTTGACACAGACTCTGTGAGAGGTTTGTGCAATCATGGCCCCAATTATCTGCTTTAACGAGTCCCTTGAGAGCTTTGTACTGACATTCAGTGGGGCTCATTAATGCTCAGAGATACTCGAGATTTTTAAGGCACTTTGCATTTTCTTTTCCACACTGAGTCTCTGAGAGTTTTTTAACCATCCTGGCCTCCAGTTCTCTCCTCCAAGGAGTCCATGGGCAGCCTGTGTTGAGGATGGACATCAGTGGGACCCATTAACACTTTGAGACACTTTGGGTGCTTCTTATGACTTGGACTCCTGGAAAGGTTTGTGCAATCTCCTCTCAGGCCCTGTGGTTCAAGGGCTCAGCTCCAAATGCACCATGGGGCTCATTTGGATCAAGCAAGTCATGACCAACCATGGCTCTGCCTTGATTTTCCTGTCCTCTCCTGTAGTACATCAGGAAGCTTTCTGTAGTGGTTTTTGTTCTCTAATTTGAGATTTCTTGGCCAATGCATCAATTAGTGTGGTGGGTTCAGTGTTGGCTAATTACCAGTGCACTCACTAGAATATACTTATTTCCTGCTATGAGGTAGGATTAGGAGGGAGGCAAAGCAGGCTGAAAACTTTTAAAGGGTATAAAGAAAAATTTATAAGAGTAACTCAAAGAAAGAAAAATAAGAATCAGAACAAAACTTTCAGAACAGTTCTCCTCTCCCTACAACCTTTTCTTTCTTACTGACAAGGTAGGTAAAGAGACAAAACATAAAATTTTCAGTCATTTTACCACCTCTAGAATAGCTTTTTTCAGTTCACTAAGTTAGAGGAGTCTCTCTTTCTTGATATGGAGACTTCTCCATAAGAAAACAATTCTCTCGCGGCTCTCAGTGTCCACAAATAGCAGCCGCTCAGAAACGCTGCAGTCATGAAGTCCTTCCCATTTGTTCACAGCCTTTTCCCACAGCTCTGTTTATGGGCCATGTCAACTTATGCAGTACTATTTTAAAGATGAGCTCTTTAATAACAAAGCTTCTCTTCATCTATTTCTGAAATCATCTTCATCTCTGAGATCAGAGGTCTTCTTCTCTCCTTGAGGGCACAGGGTCTTATCACTCTGCTCTCTTTCTCTCATCAAACTTCCCATGGGATCTCAGCTACTTCAACTTTTGCTTACTTTAGCAGGAAGGCCTTTGCTGAACAAGTCATCTCCCCATACTTTTCAAGGCATTTTATGGATAAAGAGAGTCAGATGTGGCAATTATATCCTTTACAAGAGGATTTCAGCCCCAGAATCCAGACATCTCCTCATCCTTCCCATGTGGGATTCAACTTCCTCTTCACTGACCTCGGTGTCTTCATGTTGCTCCTCTCTGTGCCTGCACATTGTCCTTTTCTCTCACTCGAGGGAGGATGGAAGCACTGAAAGAGTTCATATCTCGCCCAGGGCCTGCAGATGGTTACGTGACCCCGGCCAGGCTCGGTACTTGTGGCCGGAGCTGTTTTACGATGGAGGTTTCTGCAGCGGCTGCGCTGGGGCTGTGTCAGGATGGGCCGCGCTGGTGGGAGGGCCAGGATCTCAGCAGCCAGGCCAGAACACAGCAGCAGCACGGCCGGGGGCCGATGGCTTCTCCTCCCCCTGCCAATGGTTGCGGGCGAACCCCAATGGTGGCAGAATCTTGGCTGAGCCGGCCCGGCCCAGGGCTGCTCCTGGGGCCCGGCAGATCCTGGCTCCGCCTAGGCTGGCAGCAGGGCAGGGCCTAGTAGTGCCCAGATGTTTGCAACCACAGCCATGGCCCAGCCCAGCCTAGGCCCCTCAGCCTCCCCTCCCCCTGCCCAGCAGCCGATGGGGCCTGGCAGGCTCCCCGGGAAGGGGCCCGGCCCCATGGCAGGAGCAACCCGGCCCACCCTGGCTGAGACAGGGACCGGGTCGGCCTTGTTACCTTTTTGCCAGCCAGAAGGAAAGAGACCCTCCCAGGCTTCTTTGTCTTTAACATGTGTCTTCACAGAGGTGTGTACAGTTTACTTACTGGTTTAACAGATTGTCGATTCTCAATGCTAATTACTGACTGCGTTCTGTCAAACACAAAAGAAACTGCTAGCAGCTTCTCTTAGGACATCACTTCTGTGATGCAAAACCACCACAACAGCACAGAGCACAGAGCTCCTTTGTCCATATGTAGTAATCATGTGGCCGAGGCCTCAAAACCCCTCCTTGGGAGTTCTCAGGGCCCTGTCCAAGGTGTTTTCAAATGAAAACATTCAGCTCAGAGTCTAAGAAAATCACGAGAGGACAGAGCCAGCCTGACCTGTCTGTCCTGGCTACTTTTGTCAGGGAGCAAACCTTGAATATACAGTATTTGGGAGACCAAATTCTAATTTTGTCCATGGCCCCTGGACATGAAAACTGGTTCTTTTTCATAGGAACAAAGGAATAGAGCCCCAGTCTTTCAGGGACAGATGAGAGGTGACCACCGGTGGCCATGACCAGCCAGAGCTGGCAGGATTTTTTCTGAGAGATACCTTTGCTTATAGGAAATTTTTTAGATAGAGTACCAATTTTGGCAATGGGCATCTGAAAAGATGGATGGTTCTTTTCCATAGCAATGAAAACAGAGAGCCCAGTGCTCCAAGAGCTGATGAGAGGCAGCCCATGACATCCCAAGATCAGCCAGACCTGTCAGGTGGCTCCTGGGAGGCCAAGCCAGCCAGACCTGTTCCATGTTGCCTCGGTTCCATGGGGCCCCACAGTGTCCCAATGGTCCCTTGCTTCCAGGAAGCCCTGAGGTGTCATAATGCCCCCTTGGTGACACGAGGCCCTGAAGGGTCACAATGGTCTCCATGGTTCCATCAGGCCCCACAGAGCCATCATGGTCTCTGGGTTCCATGCAGCCCCGCTGTGTCACCATGGCCCCTTGGTTCCATGGGCTCCAGTGGTGCCACAATGATCCCCTTGGTTCCATGAGGTCCCCTCAGTGTCCCAGGGATCTCCATGGGAAGGAAAGAACCGAGCCCCAGGGTTGCAGAGGCAGTCACCAGAGGCCAAGGCCAGCCAGCCTTGACGGTACTGGCAGATTGTGCCTGGGAACAGCCCTTGGATGTACATTTCCGTGTAGATAAGAAGGTTCTTTTCCATAGGAAGGAAAGCACAGAGCCCCAGTGTTTCAAAGGCAGATGAGGAGAGAGGTGGCTCCTGAGAAGCCAAGTCAGCCAGATCTGTTTGTCTTGGCAGATTTTGTCATGGAGGAATCCTTGGATATATGGAATTTGGGAGGAGGAATCTCAATTTTGACCACAGACACCTTGAGAAGAAGGATGGTTCTTTCCAATTGGAAGGAAAGCCCCAATTCCTAGTGCTTCATAAGCAGGTGAGAGGCAGCCTCTAAGGGGCCAAAGGCAGCCAGACCTATCTGTCCTGGCAGCTTTCACTTGGGAGCAATCCTTGGATGTACGGAGTTTTGGAGGTGGAATCCCAGTTTTGGCCATGGGCAGCTGGTCAAGATGGATGGTTTTTTCCCCATAAGAAGGAAAAATGCGAAGTCCAAGTGTTCTGGAAGAAGATGAGAGGTGGCCACCCTTAGGCCAAGCCAGCCAGACCTGTCTCTCCTGGCACCTTTCGTCTAGGGGCTATCCTTGGACATAGGGCATTTTCATTGAGGAATGTCAATTTTGGCCGTGGACACCTGGACAGGAAGAAGAGTTCTTTTCATTAGTAAGGAAAGCCCAGAGCCCCAGTGTTTCAAAGGCAGATGAGTGTCAGCCCTCAGGAAGCTAAAGCCATCCCGACTTGTCAGTCCTGGAAGTTTTTGTCTGGGAGCTATCCTAGATATAGGGAATTCTGGAGGCAGGTGCCCAATTTTGGGCATGTGTGCCTGATCTAGATAGATGGTTTTTCCCATAGGAAAGAAAAGCACATGGTCCCAGAATTTCAAAGGCAGATGAGGTGGCCCCTGGGTGGCCAAGGCAGCCAAACCTGTGTCTCCTGGCAGATTTCATCTGGGAACAATCTTTGCATATAAGGAAATTTGGAGGAAGAATCCCAATTTCGGCCAAGGGCCCCTGGAGGAGAAAGACAGTTGTCTCCCATAGAAAGCCCAGAGCCCCAGTGCTTCAGGGGCAGATGAAAAGCAGCCCTCAACGTTCTAAGGTCAGCTGGACCTGTCAGGTGTTCCCCAGGAGGCCCAGCCTGCCAGACCTGTTCTGTGCTCCCTTGGTTTCGTGGGACCCCACAGTGTCACAATGGCCCCTTGGTTCCATGAGGTTCCATAGTGTCACTGTGGTCGCTGTCAGAGGCTGGATGAGATCCATGTCCCGAGACACCTTGGGATGCTCGGAATGCCCGTGTGGGGCCAGGGCCGGGTCAGGCCTTGGTTTGTGGTGGGACAGAGCCCCGCCCCCAGCCCTGGCCTGGCACAGCTGTCAATCACACTGCAGGGTGGAAAGGGGTGTGTGTGTGTGGGTGTGTGTGTGTGTGGGTGTGTGTGTGTGTATGTATGTGTTGCTTACCCATCTCTGAATGGCTGAATCAATCACACACACACAGCTGCTGCCTACCCTGACTCTGATTGTGCAATCACCTGGCAGTCCCACCCCAGGGACAGGCCCATGAAGGCCCAGGGGGTTAAAAGCCAGAGCATGAGGCCAGCCCAGGGTCTGGATCCTGCCTTCTGCTGGCGTTCTTGTTTGTGTGCTATTGGGACCTGAGCAGTTGGTGCCCATGTGCGTGTCTTCCTACAGATCTTCTGTCTTTCTATTGTTCTCTGTTTCTTCACCTTCTAATCCTATTGACATGGAACATTTTTGAGTAAGTTACCGTCTTAAGAGTTAAAGGTTTTTAGGTGAAATTTGCTAAGTTAATGAAGTTACTGCTAGGATAAGAGTTTTATGTTGAATTGGATATTGTATTAAATCTTTTAAAATCCTTCTTGTCTATCTGTTCCCAGTAAAATTTTGTGTCATTTTGGCCTCTTAGCTCAGTTGGTCAGAGCATGGTGCTGGTATCACCGAGGCTGTGGGTTCAATGCCTGTGTGGGCCATTCACTTAAGAGCTGGACTTGATGCTCCTTGTGGGTCCCTTCCTACCAAGAATATTCTTTGCATCTGCCCATGTTGAGAATATCTGGTTGGTGTTTCTCCTGTGCACCAAATTCAAGTACAGGAACCTTTGGTCACCCCCAGCATTTCAGTGTTCTGGGGTGTTCCAGCCCTGCAGGCTCACAATGGCCTCTTGTTTCCATGAGGCCCCACAGTGTCCCACTGGGGCCTCTTGGTTCCATGGGCCCCAACAGTGCCACAATGATCGCCTTGGTTCCACAACTTCCCAGAGTGTCCCACTGGCCCCTTGGTTCCATGAGGATCTGCAGTGTCACACAGGTTTATGGCATTTGTCCTTGCTGCCCCTCACATCCCACTGCCCCACAAACAGCCCCGAGGCACCCGTGAGGGACAGGCCCTGCTGTGCCAGGCTGGGCTCAGGGCTTGGCCTTTCTGCTTCCCCCAGGCAGCCCAGGCCTTGCTCAGCATTGCAGTTCCCTGCTCAGAGCCTTGGGCTGCCTGCAATCCTGGCCTCAAGGATCTGCTCTCAGCAGTCCCTGGGGAGCCTTTGGCACTCCCTGCCCTCAGTGGGGCCCAGTGATGCTGCAAGGGACTTGGAGTTTTACTTCTGACTCCTTGAGCAGCTTCTTCAGCCTTCTCTCAGTGCCTGAGGGTCCTGGACTCAGTCCCAAATCCACTGTGGGGATCATCAAAATACAGAAAGTCTTCAGGGGCTCATCCATTTCCTTCAGTAGTCTTCAGTTCTCCAGGGTTTGTGCAGCTGATTGGAATCAGTTTGGAGTTTTTGTAAGGAAAAAGGTTTCAAAGTGCACCTCATGACCTTTGTTATTTAATCAAGTTGATCTTTTTTTTCATTTTCCAGTTCAGAGAAGAGCTGATAGAAGCATTTCCCAGGCGATCTTGATGCTGAATGTCTCCTTAGAAGGTCTGGGCATGCAGAAGAATGAGCCCCTGGAGGGCTGACCCTGCTTGGACAAGCTGCTCCTCACCCCCAGCCTCACCATGTCTGACATGGCCCACCTGGCACTGACATCCCTGTGCCCTGCAGCAGAACCTTGTCCCCTGAGCTCTGCAGCTCCATGCCCCAGCCCATTGCACCATGTGCCACCTGCTCTCCTCAGGCCTCGGCCTGCACACAGGCCCAGGAGAAGTTTTCCTGTTCTGAGGAAAGAATGGAAAAGCCTGAGCAGGTTTCCTGAACAACAAAGCCCACTCAGGAACCACCTGCTCAGTCCAGGCTGCTTGGAATTGTGTCACCTTTCTGCAAGGGACAGTGTGAGCAGAAATGATGTCTGGCAGCAGAATTCTCTGAGTCTTGCAGCTTAATTCTCTGTCCCTGTTGTTTCCCTGGATCTCTGTTGCAGATGGAAGCTGCTGGTGCCATCCTCACCCTTGAACCTCTCTTTGGAATGCAAACAGATGTTCCCAGGGATGTTAAGCAGGATTTGCTCAATGATTCTATAAAACTTTTCTATTCCCCATGGAACAAAGGGGCCATGGTGACACAGCAGGGCCACGTGGATCCAGTGGTGCATTGTGACACTGTGGATCCAAAAAGACCATGGAGACACCCCTGGAACCTCCTGGAACCAAGGAGTCCATGGTGACCCAGCGGGGCTGCATGGAGCCAATGGTCCATGGGGACACTGCCCATCCAAGGAGGCCATTGTGACCCTGCGGAAGCTCATGGAGCCAGGGAGGCTATTGTGACACTGGAGAACGTCATGGCACCAAATATCCATGGTGACACAGCAGGGCATCATGGGAACCAAGGAACCGCTGTTGGCAGTGCGGAAACTCATGGAGCCAGGGGCCCTTGTGGCACTGCAGAACCAGCACAGCTGCTGGACCTTGTCCCCTGGCCCTGCTCAGCTCCTTGGCAGGCACGGCAGGAGCAGCACCCTGGCAGCCTCGGGAATGCCCCTATGGGATCCATGGCACACACTCCCAGGGGCTGGAATTCCAGTTCCCAGCCAGGAAAATATGTTCCTGCCCTCGAAGGCAAAGTTCTTAAGAAGGAGCCTGTCCTAGGGTGACGTTATGATGCTTGTATCCCCATTTGTGTGCTCTGTTTATGCTGGATATTATGTTCTGTGCCTTCAAGACTGGCTCTGAAGAGTGAATGTTTTGTTCTGGTTTTGTTATCAGCCTGCTCCCCCACGGCTGGCGGGACACAGAGACAGGGCAGTGCATAGTGCAGCTTTTGCTTTTTGCTTGGCTTTTTGCTTTGCTCTTGCTTCTGCTTTGCTTCTGCTTGCTCTTGCTTTTGCTTCTGTTCATAGTTAGTTTAGCTAAGCAGTCTGATTTTTTCCCTGGACTGTTTTTCCTTTCCCTTTTTTGAAACTACTTGAACCTGTTCCAGACTGGGACCTGGGAAACACCGAGAGTTTGCACCTTGTGGCCTGCAGCAGCCTACCCTAGCACCAGAGGGACTGACAACAGAGCGACCACTCCCAGGAGAGACTTTCTGAATTTGTCATCCTTTTCAGAGCGGTGAAAGAGTGTTGTCATCCGGTATTGTTCATTCTGTGTGCTGGGGGGTGCTGTGCCTGTTAAATAAACAGGTTCTTTCCCCTTGTCTCTGAGGAATCCTTCCCGAACTGGTTGTGGGGAGGGGCCGTGTGGATTTGCAATCTGGAGGGGCCCCCTTTTTGTGGTTTTCTCCCAAATTTGTCCTAAACCAGGACAAAATTTTGTGCCCAACGTGGTGCACGAGAGAGAGTGGAAAAAAACCTGTTTTGAGTGCATTTTGGTTGTCATTACTCTGTGTTGGTATAAAGCAGTTAATAGTCATGGTTTTTGAATTCATAATGTCTCTTGGGGTGAAGGCTTTCATGCATTTCGGGTCCCTTGGGTTTTTTGAGATCTTAATACCTCTATGGACCCTAGGTTTATTTTCTCATCCAGAATTAGCTCTGGTATTGTCCCTAATACGTAGTTTTTACAGCAGAGGGGCAGTGACCAGAATAGCTACCCGGCTGGCCTTGGTGGTAATGGTTTGTAAGAAGTTGATAAAGGTACTGGGGTCTGTTCCAGGGATGAATGGTTCATGGCTATGGTTATGCACCCAGTTTGTCAGAGGAGGAGCAGGGGATGAGGCTTTTCAGCCTTTGCTTTCCTTCTTCTCCTCTGAATCTGTTACCTCCCTGTTGGAGAATGTTCAGTTTCCCCTGAATATTAAAGAGACCATCTTCCTGGTATTTATTCTGGTAAGCTTCCTCTATACAGTCTGCATCTTGTCTAGAATGAGAGCTGAGATTTCTAGAGGGGCTGATGAGACCCCTGACCCAGGAGTAGACCCAGGCGTGGAAAATCCTGCGTGGTGTGGGAAATGGGAGGATATGGGCCAAATCCTGAAGGAATTCTCTGACCCTATAGTGTGGGACTTTCCCCATGAACCAATTCAGAACCAAGCTAAGGTGGGGAGATACCTGAAAGAGAAGTACCATGATGACCCTGAGGAGAACAAGATCATTGCAGTGAGCTGGGCCCTGGCATATGCTTATCGCACACTGCTAGATACTCTAGGGCAGCAGACAGAGGCAGGGGGGCAGGGAGATAAATCAGCAGCTATCCCAGTCACCCAGGCTGCAGCCAACACCCCAGGCTCGAAGCCAGCAGCCAAACCAGACAGTGAGCCTAAGCCAGCAGCTAAACCAGACAATAAGCCTCAACCAATGGCTGCTGCTACTGGCACTAGAAGTGGAAAGCACACAAATGAAACCGATCGACCAGTGGATGATGATGATGATGATGCAGGAGAAGGACCTGCAATGCGTCTTGACATAAAATCAGGAGTCAGAGCAGCAGGCACAAGATCAGAAGCCAATATTGAGTCCTTTACCCTGAAGGACCCTTGTGGCCTAAGGAAGGATTGCACCCGAGGATCTGATGAATCCATAATTAGCTGGCTTGTCCATCTTTGGGATGCTGCAGGCGAGGCTACAGTTCTGGATGGCACTGAAGGGAGGCATTTGGGATCCCTGTCACATGATCCCATCATTGACCAAGGAATGATGAGGGGGGCTGACCCTCACAGCCTCTGGGCACGGGTCTTGGACAGTGTCACACAAAGCTACCTGTGTGCAGATGATCTCTATATGCAACAAACCCAGTGGAAGACCATAGAACAAGGGATCCAACGCCTGAGAGAAACGGCAGTGGCAGAGATTATCTTCTCAGATGACATAACAACTAGGAAACCAGATTTGGTACCATGCACATCTGTGGTGTAGCAAAAACTCGTACGACTTGGGCCACATGAATATGCTTCTGCTTTAGCCATAATGCAGCGGGATGACAGGGATGAGACCGTGCTTGATATGGCAAAGAAGCTGCGAGCATATGCAGGTGCTGTACATGGCCCAACACACGCCAGAATCGCAGCGGTGGAGACACGTCTGCAGAAGTTAGAGGACAAGATAGAGGAGAATCATGAGAAGCTCAGAGAGGAGATTAAAGAAGAAATTCTCCAAATCTCAACAGTGCAGATCAGAGGCTCTGGTACCCCATGCAGACGTTTCCCAGATGGAGAGCGAAGGTACACCCCACGAGCTGAGCTGTGGTTCTTCCTGTGTGATTGCGGAGAAAACATGAGGAGATGGGATGGAAAATCTGCTGCTGCTCTGGCCCAACGGGTGTGTGAATGGAAGGAAGACAGGGCTCAGAGAGGAAGTTCCACCAGAAGGAAAGCAGCTCCAGTTGCCCATAGCTAAACTGCCAGGTATGATGATGATGATGATGACATGTCTGATCCCCTTGAAGGAGCCTCCAAGACATGCCCAGGGAAAGAAGGATACCCAGACTTAGAGGGGCCCTGCCTCTGGCCAGGTAGAGGCTAGGGAAAACCGTGTTTTCTGGACTGTGTGGATTCGTGGGCCTGGCACATCAGAACCACAAGAGTATAAAGCTTTGGTTGACACTGGTGCACAGTGCACATTGATCCCATCAAGATATGTGGGGACAGAATCCGTTTCTATTGCTGGTGTGACAGGGGGATCACAGGATTTCACTTTGGTGGAAGCTGATGTGAGCCTGACTGGAAATGAGTGGAAGAAACACCCTATTGTGACAGGCCCATGGGCTCCATGTATTTTGGGCATAGATTATCTCCGAAGTGGGTATTTCAAAGACCCAAAAGGACTCAAGTGGGCATTTGGGATAGCAGCTGTAGTGACAGAGGGCATCCAGCAATTGAACACCTTTCTTGGGCTGTCCAAGAATCCATCTACAGTAGGACTCCTGAAGGGAGAAGAGCAACAGGTACCAATTGCCACTTCCACAGTGCATCGTCGACAGTATAGAACCACTGGAGATGCTGTGATTGCCATCCATAAGATGATCCGAGAGCTGGAGAGCAAGGGGTGGTCAGCAAAACCCACTCACCCTTCAACAGCCCCATTTGGCCTGTGCATAAGTCTGACAGAGAATGGAGATTGACAGTGGACTACTGTGCATTGAATGAAGTGACTCCACCACTGAGCGCTGCTGTGCCAGACATATTAGAGCTCCACTACGAGCTGGAGTCCAAGGCAGCGAAGTGGTGTGCCACTATCAATATTGCCAATGCATTTTTCTCCATTCCTCTAGCAGCAGAATGCAGGCCTCAGTTTGCCTTCATGTTGAGGAGTGTGCAGTACACCTGGAACCGACTGCCCCAGGGGTGGAAGCACAGCCCCACCATCTGCCATGGACTGATCCAGAGTGCACTAGAAAAGGGTGAGGCTCCAGAACATCTACAGTATATTCATGACATCATTGTGTGGGGGAACACATCCTGCAGAAGTGTTTGAAAAAGGAGAGGAAATCATCCAAATCCTCCTGGGAGATGGTTTTGCCATCAGAAAGAGCAAAGTAACCAACCTGTTTGTGAGATTCAGTTCCTAGGAGTAAAGTGGCAAGATGGTCAGCGTCGGATTCCTATGGATGTCATCAACAAGATCACAGCTATATCTCCACCGACCAATAAGAAGGAGACACAAGCTTTCCTCGGTGCCATAGGCTTTTGGAGAATGCACATTCCTGACTACAGTCAGATAGTGAGCCCTCTTTACCTGGTCACCTGGAAGAAGAACAATTTCCACTGGCGCACTGAGCAGCAACAAGCCTTTGCCCAGATTAAGCAGGAGATCGTTCATGCGGTAGCCCTTGGCCCAGTCAGGACAGGACCAGAGGTGAGGAACATGCTCTACTCTACAGCTGGGAGCCATGGTTTGTCCTGGAGCCTTTGCCAGAAGGTGCTTGGGGAGACTTGAGGCTGGCCACTGGGATTATGGAGTCAAAGCTACAGAGGGTCTGAATCTAACTAGACTCCAACAGAGAAAAAAAATCTTGGATGCCTATGAAGGAGTCCAAGGTGCCTCCAAGGTGATTGGTACAGAAGCGCAACTCCTCCTGGCACCCCTGACTGCTGGTGCTGGGGTGGATGTTCAAAGGCAAGGTTCCCTCACCCACCATGCCACCAGTGCTACGTGGAGCAAGTGGATTGCTCTTATCACCACAGCGTGCCTGAATGGGTAAACTGAATTGCTCTGGGATTTTCAAGGTAATTACAAATTTCACCCGAAGGTGCAAATTTTGGTTTCACAGATGAAGAACAAGAACCAGTGACACGGGCTGAAAAAGCTCCTCCATATAACCAACTGCCCCCAGAGGAAACACACTACGCTCTTTTCACTGACGGTTCCTGTCGCATCGTAGGAATGAATCGGAATTGGAAAGGATCTGTAAGGAGCCCCACACAAAAGGTTGCACAAGCTACTGAAGGAGAAGGTGGATCGAGCCAACTTACGGAACTCAAAACTGTTCACCTGGCCCTGGACATTGCCGAAAGAGAGAAATGGCCAAAGCTCTACCTCTACACTGACTCATGGATGGTAGCCAATGCTCTGTGGGGATGGCTGGAGAGGTGGAAAGAGGCTAACTGGCAGTGTAAAAGAAAACAAATTTTAGCTGCTGAAGAGTGGAAAGACATTGCTACCAGGGTAGGGAGGCTACCTGTGAGGGTCCACCATGTAGATTCCCATGTCCCCAAGAGTAGAGCCAATGAGGAGCACCAAAACAATGAGCAGGTAGACCAGGCTGCAAAGACAGGGGTGTCCAAGATAGACCTAGATTGGGAACACAAGGGAGAGTTATTCCTAGCTCGATGGGCCCATGATGCCTCCGGCCATCAGGGTAGAGATGCCACCTATAAGTGGGCACAGGACCGAGGGGTGGATTTAAGCATGGACAGTATTTCTCAGCTTATCCATGACTGTGAGACGTGTGCTGCCATCAAGCAGGCCAAGCGAGTGAAGCCCCTATGGTATGGTGGGTGTTGGTCCAAGTACAAGTATGGGGAGGCCTGGCAGATCGACTGCATCACACTGCCCCAGACACGCCAAGGCAAGCGCTACGTGCTGACCATGGTAGAAGCCACTACAGGATGGTTGGAGATCTACCCTGTGCTTCACACCACTGCCCAGAACACCATCCTGGGCCTGGAAAAGCAAATCCTGTGGAATCATGGTACCCCTGAGAGGACTGAGTCAGACAATGGGACTCATTTCAAGAACAGCCTTATCAACACCTGGGCTAGGGAACATGGCATTGAGTGGGTGTACCATATCCCCTACCATGCACCAGCTGCAGGCAAAGTGGAGAGGTACAATGGACTCCTAAAAACCCAGTTGAAAGCCTTGGCTGGGGGATCTTTCAAAAATTGGGAGCAGCATTCAGCAAAGGCCACCTGGTTAGTTAACACTCGAGGTTCCACCAAGCGAGCAGGTCCTGCTCAGTCTGAGTCCCTGAATAAAACAGAAGGAGATAAAGTCCCAGTGGTACATATGAAGGATATTTCAGGGAAGACTGTTTGGATTAATCCCACCTCAGGCAAAGACAAACCCACCTGTGGGATTGTTTTTGCTCAAGGACCTGGGTACACTTGGAGGGTAATGCAGAAAGGTGGAGAAAGCTCTTGTGTACCACTGGGAAACCTGGTCTTAAGTGAGAGCTGTGTGTAAGGTTTCATTGTGAGGCAGATGGAAATAGAATAAGGGGTAGATCATGTCCTGGATTGCCAAGCAAACTGTATTCCATTTGCCATCTGTATGCCAGTTGTCTTCTGTTAAGTGAGCAGTTTTCCTTATCTCTTCCACAACCATCCTCCATCTGCTAATAACAGGCTATTCAATGTCACTGCATGACTGATAAGAACCATAGCATCCCATTGTGAGATGCTCTGCCCAGGGGAGGAGCCAAGCATTCCTACCCAGATATAATCTGGAGGTTCTGGAACACCAGCACGGCTTTTCTCCACTGGATTTCCCAGAGGAACAGAAGCTGCCCCTTCTTCCACTGGATTGTCAGAGGAAGACTACACCCTTTTCTGCAGGATCCCTGCTCCAACAGAACCACACCTGACACTCCAGGAAGACTACAGCCACAATTCCAATTGGACTGCTACCAACACCCTGACCAACAGGGTGTCAGGTTGTGTTCTGACTCAGTATTCTTTTAATTGACCGCATAGTTTATTTTATCCTTTCATTTCCTTCCCTAATAAAGAACTGTTATTTTCTGCTCCCATGTTTTTTGCCTGACAGCCTGAGAGCTCCTTAATTTGAAATTTAGAGCAATTCGGAGGGGGTGGGGGGGTTTCACATTCTCCATTTCAGGGGACGCTCCCGCCTTTCTTAGCAGACACCTGTCTTTCCAAACCAAGACAATGTTAAAGGACATCAAAAATGGGCGACTCAGGAGGAGCAAAGGAACAGTTTAGCCAATTAAGAAGCTAAAAATGCAACTGAATCAGAGACAGGAAAACTAATCATAGTATTAAGCCTCATGAGAGAAATGCAAGAAGTCCCTGTATTCAGTGGGACAGAAGAGGAAAAACTCCTCAAAATAGGAGCCAAGAAAGATATTGAAGGGAAGTGCAGATTAGCAGATGGGAAGCAAGTGTTGAATAAACCCCTGGCCAAGAAAATGCTGGAAGGCATACATGAACAACACACTGGGATACTCAAGCACAAAGTGATCAATTTCTAAAGGACTGGGGATGCATACGAATTTTCAGAATAGCGAAGCAAGTAAATTAATGGTGTGTGATATGTCAACAAGTGAATAAGAAAACCATGAGGAAAACACCCAGAGGAGGGTGAGAACGAGCCTTCAGGCCCTTTCAAAACATCCAAGTAGACTTTACTGAGCTTCCCCAGGTACAACAGCGGAAGTTTTTGCTAGTGATAGTAGATCACTTGACTCATTGGATAGAGGTGGTACCCACTGTGAAAGCCAATGCCAATGTTGTGAGTAAAACACTTCTAGAATCAATCATTCCCCAATATGGGATGGCAAACAGGATTGATTCAGACCAGGGAACTCATTTCACATCAGAGATATTGCAGGAGGTTGTTCAGCCCCTGGGAATGAAATGGGAGTGACACACTCCATGGCATCCACAGAGTTCTGGTCAGGTTGAGAGAATGAATCAAACTCTGAAAAGAGCTGTAGTTATGCTAATGATTGAAACCCGAATGTCATGGATCAAATGTCTCCCTTTAGCCCTATTAGGAATTAGAACCCAACCCCAGTCAGATCTGGGGGTGTCACCCTATGAAATGATGTTTGGGTTACCCTTCCTGACCTCACCCCAGAAGGTTGCCCCCTGTGAGGAAGGGGAAACCAATGCCAAGAAATATGTTCTGTCTAGAGCACAAACCTTAGAAGGGCTAAGGCATAAAGGGGAAATTCCTCAAACCACCACCCTGGATTTCAGAATCCATAATATTAATCCTGGGGATTGGGGGATGATTAAGTCATGGAGAGATCAGCCTCTAACTCCTCAGTGGGAAGATCCCTTTCAGGTACTGCTCTCCATGGAATCAGCCATGCAAACTGCAGAGCGGGGATGGGCTCATGGCAACAGAGTCAAAGGCCCACTAGAAGAACCCAAAGAGTGGACTGTAACATCCAGGCTGGGTGAAATGAGATTGACTCTCAAGCAGAGACTGAAAGACAACCAGAAAAACACCAAGACACCCAAAAAGTAGAGTCAGGCTTCCACCAACCAGCTGGAGAACTGTCTTCCTGTCTTAATGGGTGAGAATTACCAGCATCTGGTGAGGGGAAGGACACAAGGGACCGTAAAAGGTAATGGCACAGCTTCTTTAGGAAAATAAGACAAAGGAATAGAGGGCAAGACCAGGTTGGCCCCTTTGATTGCTACCAAGAAGACTCCATAGCCCTGCTGCAGGTAGCAGTCCCTCAGGCATGGTAAGGTCGGGACAAAAGGCGAGAACAGACCTCTATCATTCCTCAGTTGTCTTTTAATTCAACAGCGACTAGAGGCCAATTAGACTGAGTTTGCCTTTGTACTCACCCCTAAGATACACTGACTATGGGCAGCAGCCACACAGGCACGGTAGATGGCGGTTAAAGCCATACCAGACCTCTGTGATGCCCTTTTGTCCATTCCAAATAAGTGTGTCTAAGGAAAAACTGAGATTTTTTTCTCCTGTTCCCACTGTTCTTGCCCATGTCAACTGATGCTGGTATGACTCATTCAAGAGAGAGAGAAAATCTTTGACCTAATTGTTTGAGCAAAATGACTTCTAGAAAAAGAAAAGGGGGGTTTGTTATAGATGAGTAATCCTATGGTTGACTCTCACAATTAAGGGTTAAGCATTAAGTATATGTTAAGAGAAGTTTTGTCGATGTATAATTATCTTTCCCCTCCCCCTTGCATTGTTATCACAGGATGGCCTCAGTAGTTGGGGCATTTGGGAGGGTGGGCTTGTTACTATGGCAGCATGTGACCTGCAATCAAGCTGTAAGAAAGTGAACTCCACCACTGGACAGCGAAGAAGGAGTTGATTGAAAAGACTTTGAGAGGTACTGGAGGTATAAAAGACAGAGCATCTATTTTGTAGATAAACATATGGTGCTTAAATCCTTTGCTCCTGGCACTGTGTTCTTTTCTTTATTCAGTTTTTCTGTTGTATTTTGATAAGGTCTTAATAAACCATTTAAATTTTTGAAAGTGAAATTTTTTTCTCACATGAGGATGGGGAATGTGAGGCAAGGCTGTCTACATCGGGTCAGCTCCAAGGTACAACTTCTCTGATCTGTCCAGACCTCCTTACGAGCAGCCCCACATCAATATCAATCACAGAATGCTGCAATCAGCTCTTCACAAAAGAGAACAGTGATAAAATGTGCTCTAAAATAGGATTACATATTTCTTAGAACCTCATTGAAATGTTTCTTCATAACTGTAAAAGGAAAACTTTCTGATGAACTGCACTGGAGCAGAGGGAAATCAAGGCAGAGCCATGAACTGTCAGGACTTGCTTGATCCTAATGAGCCCTGTGGTGCATTTGGAGCTGAGCCCTGGAACCTCAGGGCCTGAGAGGAGATTGCACAAACCTTGCCACAAGTCAAATTCACAAGAAAACCCCAAAGTGTCTCAAAGCTTTAGAGGGTCCCACTGATGTCCATCCCCAACACAGGCTCCTCATGGACTCCTGTAAGAAGTGAACTGGAGGCCAGGATGGCACAAAAAAGCCTCTCAGAGATGTGGTGTGGAAAGGAAAATCCAAAGTACCTTAAAAACCTTGAGTATCTCAAAGCATTAATGAACCCCACTGAGTGCCAGTACAAAGCTCTCAAGGGACTCATTAAAGCAGATAACTGGGGCCATGATTGCACAAACCTCTCATAGAGTCCGTATCAAAAGGGAAAAATCAAATACCTTAAAAAAACTCAAGTACCTTGAAGTATTAATGAGCCCCACTGAGTGTCATTGCTGATAAAGGCTCTCAAGGGATTAATTAAAGCAGATAAATGGAGGCTGTGACTGCACAATCTTTCTCATTGAGTCTGTTTTAAAAGGGAAACACTAACTGCCTTAAAAACTGAACTAACCTGAAGCATTAATGAGTCCCACTGAGTGTTGTAACTGAGAAAGAATCTACAGGGACTAATTAAAGCAGATCATTGGAGGCCATGATTGCACAAACTTCTCAGAGACTCCAAGGCAAAAGCCAAAGCCAAAGTCCTTTGAAAAGCCTGCAGTCCCTGGGAGCATGAAGGAGCCCCCAGGGCCATTGCTGAGCAAGGCTCCCCAGGGACTCCTTCCAGCGGATCCTTGAGGCCACTGGCATGTGGGCTAGGGGGTATGCTGAGGGCAGGACAAGGGGCTGCCAGTGCCCAGCCTGGCTGGGGCTGTGCCAGGAGGCCCCAGTGCCTCAGGACAAGGTGTCTCCTGCCAGCCCTTGGTGGCACAGAGCCTGCTGTGCCCCAGGGCACCAAGCCTTGGCTTCTCTTTGTCCCCACCTGTCATCACTGCCTGCAGTTCTCTGCTCTGCCTGGGGCCTGGGGACACTTTCTCAGTCGTGTCCCTCACTGAGACCTATTAAAAGTCCAAGAAACTTTGGAGTGTGATTCTGACTTGGAGCTCTGCAGAGGTTTCTTCAGCTGCCTCTCAGGGACTGATGTTCAGGGCCTGAGCAAAAAGCCCCAGAGGGTCATTAAAGTCCTCGTGCTGTGGCTGTGCTGCTGAGCTGGGCTGGGCTCCTGGCACAGAGGCAGCCCTGGTAACCAAGAAGAGCTTGAAAAGCACATTTCTCTTGCTGAGCAGCTCTTCTGCCAGCCCAGCAGGGCTGGGGCACTGCCTGCAGCCAGCCCGGGCACAGCACAGAGGCACAGAGAGCTTCAATCAGTCAGGGCTGGGAAGGTGCTGAGAAGTGCCTGGGGCAGAATCCCTGCCAGCCCTTGGCACAGGAACCTCTGGCTGCAGGACAATGCAGCTGCAGCTCCTGGAGTGATCTCCTACAGCTGGAACATCCCAATGCCTACAGACCCTGTGAGTACATTCTCTGATTCTCTCTTGTGCAGAGCAGCCAGGGGTGCCCAGGGCTGTCCTGTAGAGCAGGCTCCTGCAGCCCAGGGTGCTGTGCTGGGGCAGGGACTCTGCTGCCTGCCAGGGACAGCTCTCAGCCAGCGCTGGCAGCTGCTCCCAGCACTGGAGGACAAGATCTGGGTGGCAGGAGACAGCTGGTAAGGCTTGGAAGTGTTGTCGTTGTGTGGTGAGGATGCTGCATTGTTCAGGGCTGCTCCCAGCATGGCATTCAACTGCAGAACATTTCCAAGTAGATTATACAGGGAGCACAGCAAGTCAGGGACAGCATAAAAGGAAAACCCTCCTTTTTAAATATACTGTTAAGGTTTGCCTGGTTGGGGAATTGCAGATAGACATCCATCTCTCACTTCAGGTAGAGAAAAATTTAAAAAAAAAATTGTCTCAGATCTGAATAAACCAAGCAGTGACAGAAATCAGGACAGGGCCCCTCACAGGCAGCATCGGTGACGCTTTTCCAGCCTCCCCAGGGTTGCTCTGATGTTGCCATCAGAGCCTACAGAGCCAGAGCTGCCTCGAGCACTGTCAGGGCTGGGAGGTGTCTGCAGGGCAGGGCTGAGCCCCCAGGGCTGGGCTGGGCTCTGGCAGCACTGGCAGGGCCCAGCCCTGGGCACAGGGAAGCAGCTGCTGGCAGGGACAGCTCCAGGCAGCAGAGCCCTGGGCAGGCAGTGAGGGGCAAGTGCCCCCCAAGCTGTATTGGGATATTTAAACTCCTCTCAAAACCCAACTAATTCAAGATTACTTTTTTTACAGATCCCCATGTGCAGCCCCAGCAAATGTCCAACAGCAGCTCCATCAGCCACTTCCTCCTGCTGGCATTGGCAGACACACGGCAGCTGCAGCTGCTGCACTTCTGCCTCTTGCTGGGCATCTCCCTGGCTGCCCTGCTGGGCAACGGCCTCATCATCAGCGCCGTAGCCTGCGGCCAGCACCTGCACACGCCCATGTTCTTCTTCCTGCTCAACCTGGCCCTCACTGACCTGGGCTCCATCTGCACCACTGTCCCCAAAGCCATGCACAATTCCCTCTGGGACACCAGCAACATCTCCTACACAGGATGTGTCGCACAGGTCTTTCTGGTTTATTTCTTCCTTGGATCAGAGTTTTATCTCCTGACCATCATGTGCTATGACCGCTACGTGTCCATCTCTAAACCCCTGCACTACGGGACCCTCCTGGGCAGCAGAGCTTGTGCCCACATGGCAGCAGCTGCCTGGGCCAGTGCCTTTCTCAATGCTCTCATGCACACGGCCAATACGTTTTCCCTGCCCCTGTGCCATGGCAATGTCCTGGGCCAGTTCTTCTGTGAAATCCCCCAGATCCTCAAGCTCTCCTGCTCCAAATCCTATCTCAGGGAACTTGGGCTAATTGCAGTTAGTGTCTGTTTGGTATTTGGTTGTTTTGTGTTCATTGTTTTCTCCTATGTGCAGATTTTCAAGGCCGTGCTGAGGATCCCCTCTGAGCAGGGCCGGCACAAAGCCTTTTCCACCTGCTTCCCTCACCTGGCCGTGGTCTCTCCGTTTCTCAGCACTGTCATATTTACTCACCTGAAGCCCCCCTCCATGTCCTCCCCATTCCTGGATCTGGTGGTGTCAGTTCTGTACTCGGTGGTGCCTCCAGCCCTGAACCCCCTCATCTACAGCCTGAGGAACCAGGAGCTCAAGGCTGAAGTGTGGAGACTGATGACTGGAATCTTTCAGGAACATTGAACTGCTGGCCTATTTCTGCAAATCATTTGTAATAAAAGTCATCTTTGTTACTTCTTGTTGGTTTCATTTTGGAGCTTTTAGTTTTTTGTTTGTCTTTTTCCTCTTGTTCAAAAAGAAATGTCATGGATTGTTCCATTTTGCATTTTGTTTCTCTCCACATTATATGCGGCCATGTATTGTATCAATGAGGGGCTGAGCTCTGAGTGGCTTTAAATGAACCGAGGAATCTCCCAGCAGAGTTTTCTGCAGAGATGCCCTTTGGTTGCCTTCTCTGGAGCTGCAGCAGCAATGTCTGTGTGCAGAGCTGGGGGCAGATCAGTGCTGGCCCAGCAGCTGTGCCCAGCAGCAGCAGCAGCACTTGGTGTTGCCAGTGCTGCTGCCGTGGCCCTGCCCCACTGCCCTGGTGGCCCTGGTGTTGCTGTAGGGCCTGAGTGCTCTTGGGGCTGGGCACAGTGCTGGGGGTGGCAGTGCCGGGGCTGCAGCAGGGACAGGCCATGGGCACTGCTGGGGCAGCGCTGACGCCTCAGGCCAGGGCCTGGGGGCTCCAGCCTCCTTGCCCAGGCTCTCTCAAGAACACGGCCAGGCCAATGCTGAGCACAGAAAAGCCCAGTGAGCAGCCCCAGGCTGGCCGTGGGCAGGCTGGGGGCAAACAGCATGGCTGGGGCTCTGCAAGGGCCCTGGGGCACACGGGAAGGAGCAGCAGAGCAGGAGCTGATCCATCCCCAGTGCGCTGGACAGCCCAGGGCAGCGTCCCAGAGCGTCCTCATGGAGCTGCCAACACCATCCCCCCTCTGCAGCCCTGGCCTCTCCCCCAGCTCACACAGGTGCCGCATCCTTGCAGGCACAGGCACGGCAGCACTGGCTCAGGAGCCCCTGTTTGCATTGCACAGAGCAGGCGGGAGCACCCCCATGCTGTTGCTGTGGGGACATCAACCTGAGGGAGCAGAAATGCCATCAGCCCCTGGAGCCAGCAAGGGCTGGGGGACACCAGGGAAAGCACTCAGCTTTGTCCTGGCCTCTGCAGTCAGCCAGAAAGTTTGTTCCCATCAGCTGGCAGTTTCCTGTCCCACTGCAGATGCTGTTGCTCAGAGCCGGGGCTGCCTGGCAGCCACCCCTAAACTGCCCTGAGCATTTCCTTGCCTTCACCTTTGCTTCCTTTACTCTCCCCTTGTACAAATTTCTTCCTGTTGCCCACTCCTGTTCCCTGGCCTGCAAACAGCCCATCCCTGTTTGCCCTTTCCTCTCTGGCCCCACTCCCCATTGCAGTTCCTGACTTGGCACCATGGGAACGGCCCTTGGGGAGCAGCATCATCCTCCAAGTGCTGCAGCAATTGTCTGCAGGCTCCTGCAGTGCCTCCTGCTGCTCCCTTGCCAGCGGCACCCCAGGCCAGGGGGGCCCATCTGGGCTGCTGTGTCTGCCTGTGGGGCTCCCTGTTCTGGGCCATGAGGAGGAGCTGCAGAGGCTCTGCAGGACTGACAGGATGGGCTTTGGGGCTGGCAGGAGAAGCTGAGGCACCTGGGCTGCTGGAGCTTCTGAACAGGAGGCCCAGGGCTCATCCTGTCACTGCTCCAAGGGTGCTTTCAGAGAATCCAGAATCAGCAAGGGTGGAAAAGACCTTGGAGATCATCAAGTCCAACCTGTGCCCTGACACCACCTTGTCCCCCCTGAGCCTCCTCTTCTCCAGGATAAACAACCCCAGCTCCCTCAGCCACTCCTCACAGCACTCGTGTTTCAGAGCCCTCAACAGATTTGTTGCCCTTCTCTGGACACGCTCCAGCCTCTCCATGTCCTTCCCCTCCCTAAACTGGGGGGCCCAGAACTGGACACAGCACTCGAGGTGCTGCCCAAGCAGTGCCCAGCACAGGGCAAGAATCACTGCCCTGCTCCTGCTGGCCACACTATTCCTGATCCAGGCCAGGAGCCATTGGCCTTCTTGGCCACCTGGGCACACTGCTGGCTCATGTCCAGCCTGCTGTCCAGCAGTCCCTGCAGCTCCCTTTCTGCCTGGCTGCTCTCCAGCCACTCTGTCCCCAGCCTGTGGTGCTGCAGGGGTTGTTGTGGCCAAAGTGCAGGACCCGGCACTGGGACTTGTTAAACCTCACCTTGTTGGATTTGGTCCCTGGATCCAGCCTGTCCAGGGCCCTGTGCAGAGCCCTCCTACCCTCCAGCAGATCAACACTCACACCCAGCTTGGTTTCATCTGCAAATCTTCTGATAGTGGACTCAATCCCCTCATCCTGACCATCAATGCAGATATTGAAATCCACACTGGCTGGCTCTGATCCCTCGGCCATCATGTGGGTGCCCTGTAGTGGCACTCAAGGTGATCTTTTCCATAACCTTGCTGGGCACCGAGGTCAGGCTGACAGGTCTGGAGCTCCCCAGATCCTCCTTCCAGCCCTTCCTGGGCATTGGGTCACACTGGCACCTCCAGTGCTCTGGGACCTCCCCACTGAGCCAGTACTGATGAAAAATGATGGAGAGCAGCTTGGGGAGCTCATCCACCAGCTCCCTCATCCCTCTAGAATGGATCCCATCCGATCCCATATACCTGTGAGCATCTGAGTGGCTCAGCAGGTCAGCAGCTGCTTCCTCCTGGATTCCAGGGGGCTGTTCTGCTCCCTGTGCCCATCTACCAGTGCAGGAGAACACTTGTCCTGAGGACAACCTGTCATAATATTGAAAATAGAGACAAACAAGGTGTTAAGCAGCTCAGCCTTTTCCTTGTCTTTAGTTAACTCTCTTCTCCCTTGTATCCTATAAAGAGTAGAGGTTCTCATTTTCCCATCTTCTGCTAATAACTTATTTATAGGAATATTTTTTATTAATTTTACCAGAAGTGGCCAGGTAAAGCTCTAATTGAGCTTTCACATCTCAGCTATTCTTTCTGCATGACCTAATAACATCCTTAAACACTTCCTAAGTTGCCTGACCTTCTGTCCAAAGTTGACGCACCCTCTTTTTTCCCCCTGAGTTCCCACATAAGCTCCATGGGCAGCCAGGACAGTCATTTTCATCACCAGCTCATGTTTTGCCACACTGGGACAGGCTGCTCCTTCCCCCTTAACATTACTTTCTTGAAATGTGTCCATCCTTCCTGGACCCCTTTGTTTTTAAGGGCTCTTTGACTTTAAAAAATCAGTACCTGATTTGGTACTCCCCAAATCAGCATCCTGAACAGGCCAAAGTCTGCTCTTCCTAATTCCAGTGTAGAAGTTTTGTTGCTGCCCCTCCTTCTTTCACAGAAGATTGAAAACTTGATTATTTCATGGTCACTGTGCCCCAGGCAGCCTCCGACCCCCACATCTGCCACCAGCCCTTCTCTGTTTGTGAACAGCAGGAGACAGAGCTTTCCTTGGCAGTGGGAGTGCTACCAAAAATCCGGTAAAACAGAAAACTCCTTAAGACCAATGCAGCATTAAGAAGCAGCATTCTTTATTCAGCTGGATGCATGGGGGAGAGCTCCTCCCAAAGCCATGCAGGCTGAGTACAGGAAAGTTTCTGTTTATTTTCTGTATTTTGCACACATATTCATTGATTGTCTCAGACTAAACACACATCTGATAATCATTTCCCCAAAATCAATAACAGATTTCCCCTCCCCTTCACCCATGCGCTCTTCTGTCCTGGGGGTCTCTCTGGTGGTCCCTGGTGGTCGTGGACCCCAATGTCCCAGTGGGCCTGGCTGAGCTGGCAGGACACTGAGGCTGGTGAACTCCCAGTTCCCCTTCTGACACAAGGGGCATTGTGTGGTTTCCATAGGCCTGGGGTTTTGGAGAACAAGCTCCAGGTGTCAGCTCACCTGGTGGAGGCAGTTGATCATCTGGTAACATGAGGTCACAGAGTGGGCTATGACATCACAGAGTGGGTTATGTGAGGTCATTGAGAAGCTACAGCATCACAGACTGCCTCTGTGACATCACAGAGCCAGCTGTGACATCCCAGGGCAGAGGTCTGACATCACAGAGCAGACTATGACATCACAGAGAAGACTGTGATATCAGAGACCAGCTGTGTGACATTAGAGAATGGGCTGTGCCATCACAGAGCAGGCTGTGACATCACAGAGCAGGCTGTGACATCCCAGGAGGGCTGTGTCAGGTCACTGGGTTGGTCACTCCGCCCCAGCTGCCCCTCACAGTTTCTCCCACCAAGTCCAATGCTGTTCATGCCCAGCGGGGTCCCTGTCCCCCGGTATCCCCCCTGTCCACCTGGAGCCACAGCCTCCACCAAAGGATGTTCCAGAGGATCCACCCCAGAGCCTGACATGGGGACAAGGGGCCAGGGCTGTGTGACCAGGACATCAAGGCCGTGGATTCTCCAGGTCACTGTGGCCTGGTTTGGGTTGCCCAGGGCAGGAAAGATGTCAGGCAGCTGGAGCAGGGTTAGGGAAGGGCCTCCAAGGTGGGGCTGGAGCCCTTGGGCTGTGAGCAGAGGCTGAGGGAGCTGGGCTTGTCCAGGCCGCAGCAGGGAAGGCTGAGGGGCTCCTCATCCCAGCCTGGCAGTGCCAGCCAGGAGGTGCTGGAGAACACAGAGCCAGGCTCTTCAGCGGGGGGCCTGGTGGGAGACAAAAGCCAATGGGTGGAAGGGGAAAGAGGGGAGATCAGCCAGGACAGGAGGAGATGAAATAAGTCAGGCTGGTTTCATTTCACAATGGTTTCAGCATTTCCTCAACACCAAAAGCAGCCTGAGCCCCTTCTCCATCCACCACTGACAGCATTGCAAATCAGGAATTGTTTGAGCTATTTTGCACCTACTCCAAGATGAGCATCCTGATACAAGAACTTAATTGTGTTTATAGCTATCACAGAACCGTGTTTGTCTCAAATTAATTTGAGTATGGAAATCCCTTGTGGATGGTGGACTCATCAGACATTGCTGGGATATTGCACATGGCCCAGGGAACAGCGTGATTGTTATTAAATTGTATTTTCTTCAACTATGGTCTGTTGGCCATGAAGAGAAACTTTCTGTGCCTCTGAGTCTCACCAGTTCCTTACCCTCAAAGGACACAAACCTGATGAGGTGTGGTTCCCGCTCCAGTGGTGGCACCTGGACCTCCCTCCATCCCCAGAGCAGAGCTCCCTTGTCCCAGAAAGTGCCTGGCAATGCAGGAATGAAGGAAACAGGACAGGCTGTGGGGATCAGGGGCAGGGCAGAGCCAGGGAGAAGAACTTTTGCATTTGATGGAGCTGTGCCTTGCCTTGGCTTTGTTGGCTGACAAGAAATGAACATCCCTCTGTGTCTCGGGCAGCTCCTTCTGCAAGGAAAGCAGCTGGGAGTTGGAGCCAAGGAGCTGAAAGCTGCAGGTGCAGCCTGGGCTGGAGGGAGCTCAGATTTGCACAAGGCTGCTCTGAGTGCCAGGCCTTGGATGGGGGAAATGGTGGGGTGGGGGTAGGGACAGAGTCTGATTGATTGTCAGCCATGAAGGGTCTTGATTTTCATATCTACTCAAACTGCATGAGGAGGTACTTGGATTCAGTGTCAAGTGGAGATTGCACATATCAATGTATTAACAGGAAAAAAAACCCTAAACAGGTCCTGAAAAAATTTACTCACTATCTTTGTAAGTATAATATATTCACTTTGAATACAGTGCTGGAATCTAATTAACCACACAGGATTTGGAAAGTGAAATCAAATTATCCCCAGAGGCATGGCTTGTGAAGGTGTTTGGATGTTAATGAGCCCTGGGACACTGAATTCCTGCACTGAAGAGCTGCAGGCTGAACAAGCCTCTGCAGCAGTACAATTCAGCAGCAGCCTCCAAGCTGCTGAGGATGTCAGCAGCCCCCACTGAGGCCATCCCTGGCCAGAGCCCATGGGGGAATGGGCAGACAAGGAGAGCGTCCCTGGGGCAGGGGCAGCACAACTCAGAGGCACCAGCAGCTCCAG
Organism: Motacilla alba alba; assembly: GCF_015832195.1. Taxonomy (NCBI): domain Eukaryota; kingdom Metazoa; phylum Chordata; class Aves; order Passeriformes; family Motacillidae; genus Motacilla; species Motacilla alba. The sequence continues at coordinate 1,113,522 of NW_024037374.1, forward strand.
CTGGGAAATGGAGTGTGGAATGTGGCTGGGAGAGCCCTGCCTGGGCTGTGCCAAGCAGGACACACAAGCCCTGACTCCCATCTACTCAAAAACTCTTTGAAAGAGACATAAAAGGAATTGCAATTGTTTGTGTACTCTGAGTTGGACTCCCTGGAGAAATATCACTAAGAGATTCTCAGGAGCTCAAAACAGCCAAACAGCTTTTACTGGGAACTTTAGAAAATCAGAGAATTTGTGGCAAAAGGTTTTCTATGACATTGTAGTGGTTTTGGTTTGTTAATTTAAGACTTTTTTAATGCTGAGATTTTTTAATTAATGTGTTGATGAGTGGTGTGGGTTTTATTGTTGTTTATTTATTTACGTATTTATTTTGTTGTGAAATATGATTAGGAGACAGGTAAAATAGGCTGAAAATTTTAAAAGGATATAAAGAAAATTTTTTCTAAAAGTAAGTAAAAGAGAAAATGGTAGTAAGAATTAATATAAACTCTTTAGAACACATTTACTGACAGTGTAAGAAACTAAACAAAAAATTTCTAGTCAGTTTACTATTTCTAGAATGGTCTTTTTTTTTAGTTTACATAGAGAAGTTTTTCTTGTTAAGGGTAGGGAGATTTTTTTTTACAAGAGGAAAAAATAGTCTTTTGGCTCCTAATTTTATCATGGATAACAGTTGTCTGGGGTACTTTGTTATTGTGAAGTTGTTCTTATTGCTACAAGCTTTTTTACAGCTTGTTGATGGGCCATGTCAACTTATGGGGTATTGTTTTGAAGATGAGTTGTTTAAATGGAAAAGTTTTTATTTTTTATTTTTTTAATTATTTTTATCTCTGGGAGTAGAGATCTTCTGTTGAGGGTACTGGATTACTTTTTTCTTCTGATTAAACATTTTGATGAAATTGCAGTTATTTTAACATTTTTTTATTTCATTATGGAGGTTTTTGTTTGATACTAATTTGAATATTTTTATTTTTTATAGTTTTATGTGTTATAATGAAAAGAAGGTTTTCTTTTTAATTTATAGGAGGATTTTAGTTTTAGGAGTAAGGTGTTTTTTCTTCTTTTTTAATTGTGATTTAATTTCTTCTTTACGGACTTTGATGGTTTTATGTTGTTTTTGTATGTGCTTGTATTTTGTTTTTTTTTTTTACTTCAGAGAGGATTGATGTACTGAAGGGGTTAACACCTGACCGCCAGTAACTTGTGGAGGAAGTTGTGGTTGGGTTGTGTTAAGGCTGGTTTTATGGTTGGTTTTTGGGTTTTTTGTGTTTAATTTTAGTTTTAGGGTTATAGGTTGTGTGGGTTGTAGGTTGTAGGGGTCTTTGGTTTGTGTTGTGTTGGGGGGGAGGGGACTTGATGGTAAGATTTTAATAGCTGTGGCTAGCTTTGTTCTGGTTGGGGTTTTGTAGCCTCTTTTCTTTTCCTGTTTGGCAGTTCTTGGGGTTTGGTTTGGTTTAATTTGGGCCAATGGGAGGGGACAGCCTGGAGAGGGGGGAAGGGGCTCAGCCCACGGCAGGGTTTGGTTTGGTTTGGTTTGGTTGAGATGGGGGCTGGGGCCAGAGCCACTACTTCTTTGTTGACTGGAGAAGAAAGAGGAGGTTCCTGGGTTTTTTCATCTTTAACATCTGTGTTTCACAGAGGCGTGTTCAGCATCTCAGTGGTTTAACAGATTGTCAGTTACACAAAAAGTTTTGTATCACTTTTTAAAATTCTTCTCATGTCAAACTATGACAGACATTCAATCAACAAAAAACACATCTCAAAGCATTACCTTGGCCCATTCAACTTCACAAGCTCCAAGCCTGTTCAATGTAATGTTAATCAAAATTTGCAGGAACACAGAAACAGAAGACAACAGAGAAAGAGAGAAAATCAAAAAAGATACAGAGAGGCACACACACAGCTGCCAACTCCTGGATTCCAGCAGTGTTCAGATGGAAATTCCAAGAGGAGGTAGGGTCAAGATGTGGAGCATTGCCTGTGCTGTGCCAGGGACTGGCAGACACTGCTGGGCTGGGATAGAGGCTCTGGGGGGATTGGGCTTCCAGGGCAGGGCAGGGCTGGGCTTCCAGGCCAGGGCAAGGCTGCACCTGCCCCTTCCTCCCTCACATACAAAATGTTTCCAGCCAACAATCTCTTCCAGTCTGTCATAACTGGCAGTGTTGGAAGTGGAATCCCAGTTTTGGCCATGGGCCCCTGGACAAGTGTGCTGGCCCCTTGTGGGACCCCCGAGGCTCCCCTGATTGGGAGAAAACCTCTTTTAACAGTTCTGTGCCAGGACTGACAGACGCACGGGACTGGTTTTTGTCTTCAGGTTGCTGTTTATTGTTATCTTATCAGAAGTTTGTTATGCCATCTGCACCAGACTTAGCACACAAGCAAGTACAGCAAAAATGATCACAAGATGTAGTTTCAAGGTCTTTTAAAGCTGTTTTCTCCAATTAACACTGAAAATGCACTTCATTTCTACCTTTCTACCAATAACTAATCCTTTGTCTGTCCACGTAACCTCTGCCCTCTGGGTTCCTGCTGCACTGTGTCCCTCTGCTCCCGGCTGGGGAGCAGGATCGACGGCGGCTAGCTCCGACACAGCCAGCACCGGGGGGCACTCTCCGGAGGCACTGCAGTGTCCAGAGGGCACCTAGCTGGAATATTTAGAGGCAGCTGTGGCAAAGTGAAGAAAAGAGGGTCTACATCTGGGGGCAAAAATCCGGTTTTATTGAACACCAAGGGGACCAACTGGCCAAGGACCCCAAGGGGGCTGGTTACATGGGGTTATAAAGGAGGAGGAGAACAGGGGTGGAACTGGACGCAGCTCCAATCAGGAAACAGGGGGGAGGGGGGATACAAAGAAGTGACTGTTGGGGTAACAAATGCATTTGAACTGGGGGCAGGACCCTGGCTCCTAATCCAATCACTCGATGAGAACAGTAGAGGATTCTGGAACAATGGGAGGGGCCGTTGAGTGATGGATAAAGGTCTGGGGAGGGGTTACAGTAACGAATTAGCACAAATAAGGACAATAGGGGTGGAGATAAAGGGGACTGGCATGAACTGATGGGGAGGGGAGAACCAGGGCAGAACCATATAACAGGAGTGAACAGGGGTGAACAGAACATACCAACTTTGCATAATCTGCAATAAAAATGACACACCACAACAGGTTCCCATAACCAATCACCCTCTGCCACAAACACTGCAGGAAAGGGAGTAGATGAAGAAGAAGAAGTAGCTCAGACAACACCCCAGATGCTCCATCTTGTCTCCTATCTACCTCTACACTAAAATCCCAAAATTCTAAGTTTCTTACCTTGTGCAAACTGCACTAGTCTCTATTATCTATTTCACACTCTTGTAGACTCCAATCCATCCCAAAGTCCTGGAAGCTCTCTCCATGGGCAAAGGTTAAAAGCAGTGCTTCCCGGAGGGTCAGGATGCCTCAGAGCAGGCAGAGAAATCTTCCCTGTGCCCTGGGTTCTGACACCCCATCCACTAAAAGACTCTCTCAATGAGACATTTCAAAGAAATTACAATGATTTTTGTACTCTGAGTTGGACTCACTGGAGAAATAACAACAGGAGATTCTCAGCTGTTCAAAACAACAAAACAGACTTTACTGGGAACTTCGGAAAATCAGAGAAAATTTAGGAAAAGGTTTAAATGACATTCAATCAACAAAGAACGCTTCTCAAAGCATTGACTTGGCCCATTCAACATCGCAAACTCCAAGCCTGTTTATTTTAAGTTACTCAAAATTTGCAAGAAAAGGGAATTAGAAGAAGAACACAGAAAGAGAGAAAGACAAAAAAGATACAGAGAAGCACACACACAGCTGCCAACTCCTGGATTCCAGCGGTGTTCAGATGGAAATTCCAAGAGGAGGGAGGGTCAAGATATGTGCTTGCCTCGTGGTCAGCCTTCAATACCCCTTGGTCTTCCTCGGTCCTTCCCCCATCTGTGACTTTGGGTCATGACCCAAGCACCAGCCCCTTATTATCCAAAAACTCTCAAACCTTTCTGTCTGTAGACTAGCCTCAGGCAACTCCATGCCTTCTGACTCCTTCTCTCTTCCTTCTGTGGGACCAGCTAACTCTTTCCTGCCCCTTGCACAACCACATGAGCCTGTCTCTCCCTCACACGACACCTTCCCTTTGCTGCCCCTCACACAACTGCTCAGCTCTTTTTCCCCACAGCACAGCCTGCAGACTGCAGTTGATTCTCGGCCAGCTAACCCACTCCTTTATAAACCCACTCTTTGGAAAACACATCCTATTCCGGGCAAGGCTTTTCCCACTCTTTGGGAATTAGTCCAGCTGCAATTTATCAGGAGCAAGATAGCCTTCAGCACTCTCTCTGTTCTCTTGACAATCTGTCCTCCCACACTCTGTGATTTCACAGTCAGCTCTGTGATGTCACAACCCACTCTGTCATGTGTCAGCCTTCTCTGTGACATCACACAGCTTCTCTGTGATGGCACAGAGCCCTTATCTACGATGGCAGAGTCTTCTCTGTGGTCTCAAAGCCTGTTCTGTGATGTCACATAGTAAACCATCGATGTCACAGGATACTGTATGGTGTCACAACCTGGTCTGTGATGTCCCGCAAGCACAGAATCACAGAATCACAAAGGTGGAAGAGACTTTTAAGATCATCAAGTCCAACGCATGCCCTGACACCATCTCAACTAGACCATGGCACTCAGTTCTATATCCAGTCTTTTTGTAAACACATCCAGGGATGGTGACTCCCCCACCTCCCAGGGCAGACAATTCCAGTACTTTATCACTTCTTCAGTAAAAGCTTTTTCCTAATATCTAATTGTGACAAATAGGTGTGATTCTTTCTGACAAAATTGAAACAGTAATCGATATTGTTACAGGAATTATTTTTTGGTGATAACAAAATGGTTAAAAAGTGAAATGCCAGGAAGAAGGGAGGGGAGGGGTCCGCTCCCCCCCCTTTCTCCTGCAGATGTTCAGGACAGGAAGGAGTAAGAGATAACTGTTACTAAATTTATCTGGAAGAGAGGGAAAATTTGGGTGGAAATCAGGAACATGTTAAATATAGGAGATTTATTGCTTTAATGTTAGAACATGGCATTGGCTCATATAATGTTAGTTTTGGCTCATACTATACCAGCTTGGTGCGCATGTGTAATCCAAAGGTGAAATAAAGGACACCTGAGGAAGAGGAGAAACCTTCCTCAGACCACCCCCAAAGAGTGGTGTGACCACCTACAAGGTATGGTGGCACATGTGTGATGAAGATGATGATGAGGGTGGAAATTTGAATGTGACAAATCGAAAATGGGAGGAGATGGTGATGGCACACAGCATAAAAAGGGGAATTGTAACTTGATGACCTTGTACGTGAGGTGGCAGGGGTCTCAAAGCCCTTGCACTCCGTACCCCATGGTAATTTTTTTACTTATGTGCTATTATCAGAACCAGATTATTCCTCATTTTAACCAAACTATACTGCCAATATTTTGAGTGTATTAAATTTTATATATTCTAAACTACTTCATTAAAATTGCTGCTACATTTAATTCTGTTTGGTTTTTTTATTTGTGACTGGATAATTGGGCAAACATAACACTGGGGTTCCAAGGCAGGGCCAGGCTGGACCTGCCCCTTCCTCCCTCACACATGAAATGTTTCCAGCCAACAATGTGCTCCAGTCTCTCACAGTAGGCAGTGTTGGAGGTGGAACCCCAATTGTGGCCATGGGCACCTGCCTGAGAAGAACAGTTCTTTTCCATAGGAAGGAAAGTACAGAGCCCCAGTGTTTGGAAGGCAGGTGAGAGCCTCACTAGGCCAAGGCTAGCCAGACTTGCCAGAAGTGGCAGATTTTGTCTGGGAGCAGTCTTTCAATTTAAGGAATTTTGGAGGTGGAATCCCAATCTCACCCATGGGTGCCTGGAGAAGCAGGACTGTTCTATTCCATAGGAAGGAAAGCATGGAGCCTTCCCCAGAGTTTAGGGGACAGATGGAAAGTGACCCTTGTAAAACCACTGCAGGACAGACTTCTCCTGGCAATATTCCTATTGGAACAATCCCTTTATATAAGGAAATTTGGAGGTGAAATCACAATTCTGACCATGGGTGCCTGAAGAAGAAGGACAGTTCTTTCCCATAGCAAGGAAAGCATGGAGCCCCATTGTTTCAGGAGCAGATGAGAAGAGATCCTCAACATGCCAAGATCAGCTGGACCAGTCAGGCATTCCATAGGAGGTGAAGCAAGACCTGGTCTGTGTCCCCTTGGTTTTATGGGACGCCATAGTGTCACAATGGCCGCTAGGTTCCAGAAGGCCCCGAAGTGTCACAATGGTCCCAACAATTCCATGATGCCTTGCAGTGTCACAGTGGTCTCCGAGGTTCCCCAGGCCCCACAATGTCATGTGAATCCATGGTTCCATGAGGCCTGGAGTGTCACAATGGACCCTTGGTTTGATGGGGCCTCTCAGTGTCACAATGATCCCTACATTCCATAGAGCCACACAGCATCAGTACGGTTCCCATGATTCCATGAGGCCCAGCAATGTTACAGTGGTCTCCACAGTTCCTCGGGGCCACACAGTGTCACAACGGTCCCTTGGTCTCACATGGCCCCACAGTGTCACAATGGTCCCTTGGTCTCACGGGGCCCCACAGTGTCACAATGGTCCCTTGGTCTCACAGGGCCCCACAGTGTCACAATGCTCCCTTGGTTCCATGGGCCCTGTGCTGCTGCATTCCCCCCTCCCCTTCTCAGGCCGCCCTGCCAGCTGAGAAATGCTCCTTGGGCCTCGGCCTTGGCCAGCAGCCCCTGGGCTCAGCTCCTCTGCAGCTCATCACAAACACTGGCTGCCCCAGGCCCTGCTGCTGCCCAAGGAGCTCCTGCTTTCTGTAGGAGCAGCCCTGGGAACTGGTTTTGTTCCCTCAGTGCCACAACATCCCTGTTCTCACACTGCCAAAGAAAGCTGCTGATGCCGAGTGTGGCCAGGATGAACCATTGCTGGGACTGAAGCCCCTCTCTTGGGGCCCTACAAACAGCGCTCCAAAAGGAGCCCCTAGGAGCTCTCCTGGGCCAGCGACTCCCTCTGAGTGGGGCCTCTCCCAGCCGGGAACTCTCCCGTTTGCTGCACTCGGGGATCCCTGAACAACGACAGAGGCTGGGCTGATCCCCCAACTTTTCCAGGCTCAGCCCTTCACCTGCTGGGGAGATGCCAAAGCACCCACAGGGAGCATTTCCTGCCCTCAGGGGAATTTCTCACAGGTGCCTTGCACTGACTCTTGGTGTCTGTGTGCACACAGGAGTGCCTGTGCTGGGGAAATGGGGCAGAAATGCTGCTCTCTGAGGGGCTTGAGTGCCTTGGATAGCTGAGTCCGTCAGGCCTTTAAGTAAGGTCAAGTCACAAGGTCTTAATAAAGTTAAATGCTGCTAAGAGTTGTTCTTTTGCTAAGTTGTTATGTTTAATATAAGTTTTAAGAGGAGTTTAATACTTTCAAGTGTTATTCATTAAATTTCAAAGTCATAGGTTATAAGTTAGGTTAAATAGTGTTAAGCTCTGTTCTTTTGCTAAACTGTGAAGTTTAAGGTATCAGTATAAGTTAAGGCAGAAGTTAAGTCCTATTAAGGTTAAGCTGTGTTAAGCTTTTGGACATTATTCCTTTTATCCTTGCCCTCACTGTCCTCTTGTCACACACACACACACAGAGGAACAGGTCTCTGTTCATTTCTCTGTATGATTGCCTGGATTTTGTTTGGTTTTGTTGTTGCTTTGTTTCCTTGGTGTGCCTGAAGTATCCAGTCAGGAGCAGAGTGACTCTTGCCGAGGAACTTTGTGGTGCTGTTGCTGAATATTAAATCTGGTTTTTGCTGATCCCTTGCCAAGGATTTTTTCAGCGCTCTCAAGCCCTGGTTTGTAACAGGGTGAAGGAGCCCTGGCCCAGGCTCTGGCCCTGGGGGACACAGGGATGCTGCCAGAGGGTTCCTATCCCCCTGTCCCACCCCCACGGCCCCAGCCCCCCATGCCTGTGTCAGGCTCTGGGGTGGATCTCATGGAGCATCCTCTGGGGGAGGCTGCGGCACTGAGTGCAGGGGGACCCAGGGGGACAGAGGCCCCCACTGTGCACAAGCAGCGTTGAACTTCTCCGGGGGGAACTGGGGGCGGGGGGGCTGTGGCAGAGTGACCTCCCCAGAGGCCTCAGCCCCTGTGATACCACACAGTCCCCTGTGTGATTTCACATAGCCCCTGTGATGTCACACAGCCCTTTTATGATGTCACACACCCTCTGTGATGTCATACTACTGTCTGTGATGTCACACAGCCTTCTGTGATGTCACACAGCCATCTCTCTGATGTCACACAACCCCCTCTGATGTCACACAGCCCCTGTGATGTCACAGAGTCAACTCTGAGATGTCACCCTGTGATGTGATACAGCTGCTCTGTGATGTCACAAAAGACTCTGTGATGTCACAAAGTCACCCTATGACGTCACTGTCTGTTCTTTGATGTCACAGCCTGCTCTGTGATTTTACACAGCCACCCGGTGATGGCACAATCCACTCTATGATGCCACAGAGCCACCCTCTATGATGGCAGAGTCTGTTCTATGGCCTCACACCCTACTCTGTGACATCACAGCCAGCTCTGTGATGTCACAACCCCCTCAGTGATGTCACAGAACCCTCAATAAATTAGTTACATTGCAACAGTCAAGTTTCTTGTACTATGAAGAGATCCCTGTCAGGGACACAACTGAGAAAGTGTCCCCAGGTTCCAGCCAGAGCAGAACACTGGAGGCAGTGATGACAGCTGGGGACAAGCAAGGCAAAGGTGTCTCTGGTGCTGAGCAAAGCTGGCTGTGTTTCAGGAATGCAAAGGGCCAAGGCCTGAGCCCCAGCCCCTGGCCAGGCAGATCCTGTCCCTCCCTCCTTGCTCAGGGCTCTTCCCGGGATGGGCACTGGCATGTGGGGATGTGCAATGCCAAGGGCAGCACCATGGGGCGGCCCCTGCCAGGCTGCTGAGCAGGGACAAGGAGGCAATGAGGCCCCAGGCCTGCAAGGGTCACTTGTCCCCGTCGTGGCCTCAGGCCCAGGGCCAGCAGCCATGGCCCAAGCGCTGCCCAAGTTGGCTCTGTCAGGGCCTTGCAGCTGCTGCCCATCCCTGTGCCCTGTGCAGCCCAGGCTGTCCCACGGTGTCCCTGCCCTGCGCCTCTGTCCCACCTGGCTGTCGTCATGCCCCGGCTGCCCCACCTGGCTGGCCCCTTCCTTTGCTGACAGCTCTGCCTCCTGCCTGCCTCTGCCTGGGCTTAGGCTACAAAGCCTTGGCCTTCATACCTGTTACGATCCGCTCATACAAGCAGGGGTCGTGATGGTTCGCTAACTGATCTCAGAGTGCAGAAATGACATGGAAGGGATTTCAGTATCAATCAAAACAAATGCATCTTTTATTCAGTGCCCACAGGAAATGCAATAGAGGGATTTAGAAAGGAGAGAAAAGATAGAGAGAGAAAGAGGGGAAAGTATATAGCTACCAGTGCAGAGATGGAATCCTCAAGGTCTAGACAATGGAAATGCGTCTTGTCATGTCGTGGAGAATCTCAAAGTCTTGGTTAACTCAGGGGTCCATTATAGTCCTTTGTTGAGGGGAGCAGGTAAAAGACAATGAAGCATGAGTCCATTGGAAATGGGTACAGAGAGTCCATGTGCTGAAGCAGGACAAGTCAATATCAGCAGTGAGCGGGACCCATGGTTTCAGGACTGGTTTCCATGAGAATCCAGTCTAGGTCAAGTGAACACATCTGCAGTCAACACTTGGCAGGCATCCCGCTTCAGTCAGGCCAGCATCCCTGTATCAGAATTAGAGGGGTCTCAGTCTCAGTCCTTGGGAGGGGGCTTCAATCTCCATTCACCACGGTGGTTGTGAAACAGATGAAGGGTTTTCCGTGGGGTACCACCAAAGTTACCCCAGAAAGTTCATCTGGCCAAGAGGTGGAGAAATCCATGGGCTATTGTCGTGAAGCAGGTGTAAGCACATAGGGCAAGTCACTCTTTGCCAGCCCCTGCTCAAAGCAGTGTACCACGGCAGCACTGCAAACACAGCTGTGAACAATCACTTGGTGAGCAACCACCTCAACCAGGACAGGGCTCCAGTCAGGGTCCTCAGGGTCCTGGTCTCTGTCCTTGTGATGGTCATGATGCAAACGAGGGAAACTTTGCACCATCTCTTACAACATCCCTGTGCCCTGCGCAGCCCAGGCTATCCTATGGTGTCCCTGCCCTGCGCCTCTGTCCCTGCAGGCTGTCGCCATGCCCCGGCTGCCCCACCTGGCTGGTCCCTTCCTTTGCTGACAGCTCTGCCTCCTGCCTGCCTCTGCCTGCCCACACAAAGCCTTGGCCTTGGTACCAAAAGGGTTAATTCAATTTTTACCATGCCTGTGAGCTTTTAGCACAGGAACAAGGCATGCAGGGCCCGCTTTCCCAGCAAGGATGGTTGGAAGAGAAGAAGAAGACACCTGGCTCAAGAACGCGGGGACAAAAAAAGGAAGGACTGAATCTGGGAACTTGGGGTGAGTTTTATGGAACTGGGTAAATGGTAATACACATTTAGTGACTGTATATAAGCAACACACTGGTAGAATTACACATCCACATAAGGTTAGGTGTTATCTCCTGCTGGAGCTCAGGGCTGAATAAATGATACCCTCTTAAAGAGCAAATTAGTGTTAAGGAGTCCTATTCTGATATTTTGGAGATTTGGTGATGGCAGGGCCTCACAGAACCAAGGAGTCAACTATGACTCTGTGAAAACTCATGGAAGAAAGGTAAATTGGAGCAAAAGGTAAATTGGTCTCTGGCCTTGGTGGCATGGCCACTCTGAGAAGTGTAGGAATGTGCCCCCTATGGACAGAGTGACAGAACTTTCCTCTGTCCCCCAAAAAGGAAAGAGCCCAGAATTTTCTCCCAGTGATCAGGTAGAAAAATCACTGATAGGACCTTGGGGACTTCACCTCAAGTTTGGGGACAGCTAATTGGCCATAAGCCAACCAGTCACACCAGGCTCACCGGTATAATCCTAACTTGTCTTTTTTGTTTGCAGTTTTAGGAGAGAATCCACAGTTTCACGGTTTAATATTCCAGTGGGATCTAGAGAAGAAGGACCACCTGATAATCTTAGAATGGGTTTTCCTATCTTGTCACCTGGGCAAAACTATAACATCTTCCCCTGAAATTATTTCACAATTGATTATCAAAGCTAGATCTTGAATGCTTTCCCTTGCAGGAAAAGATTTTGCAGCAATCTTTCTCCCTGTCAAATCCACTTATTTGGAATTGTTAATTCAATATTCAGAAGTCATGCAATTTGCTTTAGAAAATTTTGCAGGGAAAATTTCAGTCAATTGTCCCAAGCATGAGCTATTGAGTTCATCATTAAAATTGATTCATAAGCCTTTAAGAAGCCATGCACCCTTAGAGACAATCACATTTTTACAGACAGTTCTGGGAAGTCTAAAAAATCTGTGACTGCTTGGCAAAATCCAGACAGCAAAAAATGGGAATCAGATATTGAGGAAGTAGTTGGTTCTGCACAGATTGCAGAATTAGCAGCTGTTGTACGTGTATTTTCAAATTCACATTTCCATTTAATTTAGTAACAGATTCAATTTATGTTGCAGGTGTAGTGCAGAGAGCAGAAGGATCTCTGCTGAAGGAAGTTTCAAATGACCATCTATACAGTTTGCTCAAAAAACTAATCCTACTTCTTCCCATTCCACAGGAACCTAATTTTGTAATGCATATTCGCTCACATTCTTCTCTTCCAGGTTTCCTAGCAGAAGGCAATGCCATGGCTGATCTGCTAGCCATGCCAATCCAGCACACGCTCCCTAATGTCATTGAACAAGCCTGAATGAGCCATGCCTTTTATCATCAAAATGCGCCTGCTCTAGTAAGAATGTTCAACATCTCTCAGAATCAGGCAAAAGCAATTGTTCAGTCATGTCCAGATTGCCAGAAATTTGCCTTACCAGGAAATGCAACAGGAGTTAACCCTCGAGGCTTAAATAGCCTGCAGAGATGGCAAACGGACACCACTCAATATCAGTCATTTGGACGATGCAAACACACACATGTATCAATTGACACATTCTCAGGAGCAATTTTTGCTTCTGCACACACAGGAGAAAAAAGTAGAGATGTGATCAAACATTTCTTACAAGCATTTGCATCCCTAGGTGTCCCTCAAGAAGTCAAAACAGACAATGGACCAGCCTACATTTCTAACAAACTGAAGTAGTTTTTCAGAACATGGGGTATCAAACATACCACAGGTATTCCACACTCTTCCACAGGTCAATCTATTGTAGAAAGAGCACACAGGTCACTAAAAATATTTTTGAAAGACAAAAAGGAGGGACAGAAGTGCTTTCTACAATAGAGAGGCTGAATAAAGCTATATATATTTTTAACTTCTTAAATAATTCCTTTATGGAGCAGGTACCCCGCCAATATTCAGACATTTCACCAACACCAGTCAAGCAAAGCTCAAGGAAAGGCCACCAGTCTTCATCAAGGATCCAGAGACAGGACAGATTTCAGGACCCTATCCTCCTGTGACTTGGGGACGGGGGTTTGCATGTGTTTCTACAAACACAGGTCTTCGGTGGATCCCTGCAAAGAATGTCAAGCTGCAGGTGCAGCCGATCCGAGAGCAGCAGACAACACCAGAAGCAGAATGCACAGACAACTGAGAGACTGCTGGAAGCAAAGACTGTTTTTTAAGTTTGCACATGTTAAAATTGTTTACAAGAGAGTTTTGCCCTGAAAAAGTTCTGTAGTTATTGTTACTGTGTTAAAAAAGATGTTAACCTACCTCTATGTACAAATCATACACAGCCAGAAATTTGAAGCTTACCTGGGAAAAGCACTTCCCCAAAGTTAAAATAGAAGATTAGGACCAAATTTAAAAAAATTATTGGCATAACTACAAATTACTGACAAGAATGAGAATTTTCAATTCACATTCCTTCCTCCTCATTCTTTTTAAATGAATATTAAGTGTGAGGTGTAGGAATGTGCCCCCTATGGACAGAGGGACAGAACTTTCCTCTGTCCCACAAAAAGGAAAGAGCCCAGAACTTTCTCCCAATGATCAGGTAGGAAAGTCACCAATAGGACCTTGGGGACTTCACCTCAAGTTTGGGGACAGCTAATTGGCCATAAGCCAAAAGGTCCTGCCTGAGCCATTTAGTAGAAAAGGAAAGAATAAAGAAAACAAATCACTTTTGTGAGGTGTCTTTACCAGGAGCACAAGCCTGTTGCACCTGGATCGGTTTGAGTTTGTTATTTTGCCTTTATTAAACCTTTTTTGTTCCTGATGCTGTCACATCAGCCTCCTGCTCCTTTTATACCTCCCAATGAATGCTGAGCTATTCTGGGGTGTAACGTTGGGGTGTTGAGAGCTTATCAGATTAGCTCAAAACCCCAGGCAAAAACGTTATACCCCACTGTTTAAGGGTAGAATAGAGGCAACCAGCAGAGGGCAAGGCCAGCCAGAGCACTGTCCTGGCAGCTTTTGTCTGGGAGAACCCTTGCATACAGGGAATTCAGAGGAAAAGTACCAATTTCAGCCCTGTGCACGAGGGAGGGTTCTTTTCCCTAGGAAGGAAAGCCTCCGTGTTTGAAGGCAGGTGAGAGCCAGGTCTCAGGAAGTCAAGGTCAGCCAGACCTTTTGGTAATAGCAGTGTTTGTCTGGGAGCAATCCCTGGATATTGGGAATTCTGGAGGCAGAATCCCATTTCAGTCAAGGACACTTGAATGAGAAGGACAGTTCTTTTCCATGTGAAGGGAAGCCCAGAGCCCCAGTGTTTCAGGGGTACATGAGAAGAGACCCTCAACATGCCAAGGGCAGTTGAACCAGTCACACCAAGCCAAGCAGGCCTGTTCCCTTGTTTCCATGGGGCTCTGCAGTGTCACAATGGCTGTGCCATATTGGATCCTTGGTTCCACAAGGCCCAGCTGTGTCACACTGGCCCCTTGGATCCATGGGGCACCATACTGTCAAAAATGGTCCCTTGCTTCCATGAGCCTTGCAGTGTCACAGGGGTCTCCTTGGTATCCCAGGATCACAATGGACCCTTGGTTCCATGGGGACTCACAATGTCAGAAGGGTCCCCTTGGTTCCATCAGGGCCTGCAGAGCCCCTTGATTCAATGAGGCCTCAAAGTGTCATCATGGCCTCCAGGGTTCCATGAGGCCCCCACAATGTCACAATGAACCTGTGGTTCCATGGGGTCCCACCCTGTTCCATGAATCCTTAGTTCCATGGGGCCCTGTAGCGTCACCATGGACTCCTTGGTTCAATGGTGCCACACAGTATGGCACAACTGCCCCTTGGCCTGCCAGGACTCCAGAGTGTCACAAGAGTTCCTTGCTTCCATGAGGCCTTGTAGTGTCACAATGGCCCCTTGGTTCAGTGAGGCCTTTAGTGCCACAACAGTCTCCATGATTCCATAAGGCCTTGCAGTGTCACAACAGACCATGGGTTTCACTGAGCCCCACAGTGTCACTGTGGTCCCCTTATGGGCTCCACTAGGCTCTCAAGTGCCACAATGGCCCTTTGGTTTCACAAGGCCTCAAAGTGTAAAAATGGCCTCCATGGTTCCATGAGGCCCTGCTGTGTCACAATGGACCTTTGGTTCCATGATGCCCCAGAGTGACACAATGGTATCCTTGGCTCCATTCGACACTTAATCCCATGGAGACCCACAGTGTTCTCTGTAGTCCCCGTGATTCCATGAGGCCCTGCCATGTTATAATGGCCCCTTGGTTCCAGTGGGTCCCATAGTTTCAGAATAATCTCCATTGTTCCATGAGGCTCCTCAAAGTCATTGTGGCGCCCTTGGATCCACAGTGTCACAGTGGCCCCTTGGCTCCGTGTGGCCACGCTGTGTCACAATGGCTCATGGCTCCATTGAGGCCACACAGTTTAACAATGGACCCTTGGTTCCACCAGGCCTTGCTGTGTCACAATGGCCTTCTGGTTCCATGTGCTTTCACACTGCCAACAGCAGTCTCCTTGGCTCTGCAGTGTCACCATGGTCCCTTTGTTCCATGAGGTTCTGTAGTAGAACATGGTCACCTTGGTTCCATGAGGTTCTGCAGTGTCACAATGGACCCATGGTTCCACGAGGCCTTGCTGTGTCAGAATGGTCACCAAGAGGTTTCTCAGTGTCTCAATGGTCTCCTTGGATCCGCAGTATCACTGTGGACCATTGGTTCAATGTGGCCCCAATATGACAAAATGGATTTTGGTCCCATGGGGTTCCGCACAGTCACAATGGACCCTTTGTTCCATGAGTTTTCACAGTTGACTCCTTGGTTCTGTGAGGCCCTGCCATCACCAAATCTCCAAAATATCAGAGTAAGCCCCCTCAACAGTAATTTGCTGTTTAAGAGGGTATCATTTATTTAGCCCTGAGGTCCAGCAGGAGATAACTCCTAACCTTATATGGACATGCAATTATATCAGTGTGTTGCTTATCTACAGTCACTAAAAGTGTATTTCCACTTACCCATTGCCATAAAACCCACCCCAAGTTCCCTGATGCAGTCCTTCTCTTTTTCTATCACTGTATTCTTAAGCCAGATGTCTTCTTCTTGCCTTCCAACCATCCTTGCTGGGAAAGCAGGCCCTGCATGCCTTGTTCCTGTGCTAAAAGATCACAGGCACGGTAAAAATTGAATTACCCTTTTGGTACCAAGGCCAAGGCTTTGTGTGGGCAGGCAGAGGCAGGCAGGAGGCAGAGCTGTCAGCAAAGGAAGGGGCCAGCCAGGTGGGGCAGCCGGGGCATGACGACAGCCAGGTGGGACAGAGGCGCAGGGCAGGGACACCGTGGGACAGCCTGGGCTGCACAGGGCACAGGGATGGGCAGCAGCTGCAAGGCCCTGACAGAGCCAACTTGGGCAGCGCTTGGGCCATGGCTGCTGGCCCTGGGCCTGAGGCCACGACGGGGACAAGTGACCCTTGCAGGCCTGGGGCCTCATTGCCTCCTTGTCCCTGCTCAGCAGCCTGGCAGGGGCCGCCCCATGGTGCTGCCCTTGGCATTGCACATCCCCACCTGCCAGTGCCCATCCCAGGAAGAGCCCTGAGCAAGGAGGGAGGGACAGGATCTGCCTGGCCAGGGGCTGGGGCTCAGGCCTTGGCCCTTTGCATTCCTGAAACACAGCCAGCTTTGCTCAGCACCAGAGACACCTTTGCCTTGCTTGTCCCCAGCTGTCATCACTGCCTCCAGTGTTCTGCTCTGGCTGGAACCTGGGGACACTTTCTCAATCCTGTCCCTGACAGGGATCTCTTCATAGTACAAGAAACTTGAGTGTTTCAATGTAACTGAGTTCTTGAGGGTTTTGTGACATCACTGAGGGGGTTGTGACATCACAGAGCTGGCTGTGATATCACAGAGTAGGGTGTGAGGCCATAGAGGAAACTCTGCCATCATAGAGGGTGGCTCTGTGACATCAGAGAGTGGGTTGTGACATCACTGAGTGGCTGTGTAACATCACAGAGCAGGCTGTGACATCAAAGAACAGACAGTGACATCATAGGGTGACTTTGTGACATCACAGAGTCTTCTGTGACATCACAGAGCAGCTGTATGACATCACAGAGCAGCTGTATGACATCACAGGGGGATATCTCAGAGTTGACACTCTGACATCACATGGGCTGTGTGACATCACAGAGATGGCTGTGTGACATCACAGAAGGCTGTGTGACATCATAATAAGTCTCTGTGTCATCACAGGGGCTGTGTGACATCACACGGGGGACTGTGTTGCATCACAGGGGATGTGTGACATCACAGGAGCTGTCTGAGGTCACTCTGCCCTGGCCCCCCTCACAGTTCCTCACAGCCGCCCCCAGAGGATGTTCCACAAATCGACCCCAGAGCTGGAAACGGGGAAGGGGGGCGGGGCTGTGGGGGGTGAGACAGGGGGACAGGGACTCCCTGGTAGTGTCCCCAAGTCCCCCAGGGTCAGAGCCTGGGCCAGGGCTCCTTCACCCTGTTACCAACCAGGGCTTGAGAGAGCTTAAAAAACACCAGCAAGGGATCAGCAAAAACCAGATTTAATATTCAGCGACAGCACCACAAAGTTCCTTGGCAAGAGTCACTCTGCTCCTGAATAGGGACTTCAGGCTCACCAGGGAAACAAAACAACAACAAAACCAAATAAGACCCAGGCAATCATACAGAGAAATGAACAGAGAACTGTTCCTCTGTGTGTGTATGTGGCACACAAGGACAGTCAAAGCAAGGATAAAAGGAATACTGCCCAAAAGCTTAACACAGCTTAACCTTAACAGGACTTAACCTATACCATAACCTATACTGATACCTTAAATTTCACTGTTTAGCAAAAGAACAGAGCTTAACAGGATTTAACCTAACTTACAACCTATGACTTGGAAATTTATTGAATAACGCTTGAAAGTATTTCACTCAGCTTATAACTTATATTAAACATAACAACTTAGCAAAAGAAGAACTCTTAGCAGTATTTAACTTAGCTTAGGCCTTGTGATTTAACCTTACCTACAGGCCTGACTGACTCAGCTATCCAAGGCACTCAAGCCCCTCAGAGAGCAGCATTTCTGCCCCATTTGCCCAGCACAGGCACTCCTGTGTGCACACAGACACCAAGAGTCAGTGCAAGGCACCTGTGAGAAATTCCCCTGAGGGCAGGAAATGCTCCCTGTGGATGCTTTGGCATCTCCCCAGCAGGTGAAGGGTTGAGCCTGGAGGAGTGGGGGGATCGGCCCAGGCTCTGTCGTTGTTCAGGGATCCCCGAGAGCAGCAAACGGGAGAGTTCCCGGCTGGGAGAGGCCCCACTCAGAGGGAGTTGCTGGCCCAGGAGAGCTCCTAGGGGCTCCTTTTGGAGCGCTGTTTGTAGGGCCCCAAGAGAGGGGCTTCAGTCCCAGCAATGGCTCATCCTGGCCGCACTCGGCATCAACAGCTTTCTTTGGCAGTGTGAGAACAGGGATGTTGTGCCTCTGAGGGAACAAAAGCAGTTCCCAGGGCTGCTCCTACAGAAAGCAGGAGCTCCTTGGGCAGCAGCAGTGCCTGGGGCAGCCAGTGTTTGTGATGAGCTGCAGAGGAGCTGAGCCCAGGGGCTGCTGGCCAAGGCCAAGGCCCAAGGAGCATTTCTCAGCTGGCAGGGCGGCCTGAGAAGGGGAGGGGGGAATGCAGCAGCACAGGGCCCATGGAACCAAGGGAGCATTGTGACACTGTGGGGCCCTGTGAGACCAAGGGACCATTGTGACACTGCGGGGCCTCATGGAACCAAGGGAGCATTGTGACACTGTGGGGCCTCATGGAATCATGGAGGGACCATTATGGCACTTTCGGGATGTCATGGGACCAAAGGACCATTGTGACACTACGAGACCCCATGGACCCAAAAGTCATTTGTGACATTGCAAGGCCTCATGGAACCCTGTAGAGACCATTAAGACACTTCAAAGCCTCATGGAACCCAGGAGACCATTGGGACACTGTGAGGCCCCATGGAATAAGCAAAGCACTGGGACACTGTGAGGCCTCATGGAAACAGTGAGACCATTGTGAACCTGGGGATCCCCACAGAACCAAGAGCACCATTGTGATACTGTAGGGCCTGGTGACACCAAGAGGCCTGTGTGACACTGCAGGGCTGCATGGAACCAAAGGTCCATTGTGACATTGTAGGGCCTTGTGTCATCAGGGGTCCATTGTGACACCAGGGAACCAAAGGATACCATTGTGGCACTGCAGGGCTGCATGGAACCAAAGCTCCAGGGTGACACTGCTGTAATCAGTGGTCCATTGTGACCCTGTGGAGCCAAAGGAGACCATTGTGACACTACAAACCCCCAGGGTTCAAAGATCCATTGTGACACTGCAAGGCCCCATGGAATCATTGGGACCATTGTGACACTGCGGGGCCTTATGAAACCTAGAGGCCACTGTGACATTGTGGGACCCCATTGAACCAAGGGTCCATTGTGACACTGCAGGTCTTCTTCTAATCAAGGCACCATTGTGACACTTCAGGGCCCCATAAAACCAAGGGCACACAGAACAGGTCTGGCTGGTTTGGCCTCCCCTGGAATGCCTGACTGGTCCAGCTGACCTTGGCATGTTGAGGGTCTCTTCTCATCTGCTGCTGAAATTCTGGGGCTCCATGCTTTCCTTCCTGTGAAAAAGAACTGTCCTTCTCCTCCAGGCACCCATGGTCAGAATTGGGATTTCACCTCCCAATTTCCTTATATGCAAGGATTGTTCCACTAGGAATATTGCCAGGACAAGTCTGGCTGGCAGTGGTTTCACAAGGGTCATTTCCCATCGTCTCCAAAACATTGGGGAAGGCTCCGTGCTTTCCTTCCTATGGGAAAGAACAATCCTGCTTCTCCAGGCGCCCATGGGTGAGATTGAGATTCCACCTCCAAAATTCCTTAAATCGAAAGACTGCTCCCAGACAAAATCTGCCATTGCTGACATGTCTGGCTGGCCTTGGACTAGTGAGGCTCTCACCTGCCTTCCAAACACTGGGGCTCTGTGCTTTCCTTCCTATGGAAAAGAACTGTCCTTCTCAGCCAGGTGCCCATGGCCATAATTGGGGTTCCACCTCCAGCATTGCCTACTGTGAGAGACTGGAGCAGATTGTTGCCTCAAAACATTTCATGTGAAATGGAGGAAGGGGCAGGTCCAGCCTGGCCCTGCCCTGGAACATCAGTGTTATGTTTGCCTAATTATCCAATCACAAATAAAAAAAAAAAAAAACCAGAATTAATTGTAGCAGCAATTTTAATGAAGTAGTTTAGAATATATAAAATTGAATACACTCAAAATATTGACAATATAATTTGGTTCAAATGAGGAATAATCTGGTTCTGATAATAACGCATAAGCAAAAGATTACCGTGGGGTACGGAGTGCAAGGGCTTTGGGACCCCTGCCACCTCATGTACAAGGTCATCAATTCCCCTTTTCATGCTGTGTGCCATCACCATCTCCTCCCATTTTCGATTCGTCACATTCGTATTTCCACCCTCATCATCATCTTCATCACGCATGCGCCACCATCCCTTGTAGGTGGTCTCACCACTCTTTGGGGGTGGTCTGAGGAAGGCTTCTCCTCTTCCTCAGGTGTCCTTTATTTCCGCTTTGGAATACACATGCGCACCAAGCTGCTATAGTATGAGCCAAAACTAACATTATATGAGCCAATGCCATGTTCTAACATTAAAGCAATAAATCTCATACAATTAACATGTTCCTGATTTCCACCCAAGTTCTCCCTCTCTTTCAGATAAATTGAGTAATAGTTATCTCTTACTCCTTCCTGTCCTGAACATCTGCAGGAGAAAGGGGGGGAGGGGACCCCTCCCCTCCCTTCTTCCTGGCATTTCCCTTTTTAACCATTTTTTTATCGCCAAATAATAATTACTGTCTCGATTACTGTTTCAATTTTGTCAGCATGAATCACACCTCTTTATCACAATTAGATATTAGGAAAAAGCTTTTCCTGAAAAAGTGATCAAGTACTGGAATTGTCTGCCCTGGGAGGTGGGGGAGTCACCATCCCTGGATGTGTTTACAAAAAGACTGGATATAGTGCTGAGTGCCATGGTCTAGTTGAGATGGTGTTAGGGCATGCATTGGATTTGATGATCTTAAAAGTCTCTTCCAGCCTTGTGATTCTGTGATTCTGTGCCTGTGTGACATCACAGACCAGGTTGTGACACCATACAGTAGGCTATGACATTGCTGGTTTACTATGTGACATCACAGAGCAGGTTGTGACATCACAGTGTGGCAACATGACATCACAGAGCAAGCTGTGAGGTCACAGAGTGTACTGTGACATTACAGGGTGGCTGTGTTACATCACGGAAGGTGTTGTGACATTGCAGGGTGGTTCTGTGAGCCCACAGAGGTGCTGTTTGACATGCTAAGTGAGTTTTGACATCAGGATGTGACATCACAGAGCAGGCTGGGACATTCATTGGCTGGTTGTGTGACCTCATCAAACAGGTTGTGATGTCACAAAGTGGCCTGTGACATCCCAGGATGGCTGTGTGACATCACAGAACAGGCTGTGAGGCCACAGAGAAGACTCTGCCATCGTAGATAAGGGCTCTGTGCCATCACAGAGAAGCTGTGTGATGTCACAGAGAAGGCTGAGTCATGACAGAGTGGGTTGTGACATCACAGAGCTGCCTGTGAAATCCCAGAGTGTGGGAGGACAGATTGTCAAGAGAACAGAGATAGTGCTGAAGGCTATCTTGCTCCTGACAAATTGCAGCTGGACTAATTCCAAAGAGTGGGAAAAGCCTTGCCCGGAATAGGATGTGTTTTCCAAAGAGTGGGTTTATAAAGGAGTGGGTTGGCTGGCCGAGAATTAACTGCAGTCTGCAGGATGTGCTGTGGGGAAAAAGAGCTGAGCAGTTGTGTGAGGGGCAGAAAAGGGAAGATGGCGTGTAAGGGAGAGACAGGCTCATGTGGTTGTGCAAGGGGCAGGAAAGAGTTAGCTGGTCCCACAGAAGGAAGAGACAAGGAGTCAGAAGGCTGCATGGAGTTGCCTGAGGGTAGTCTACAGACAGAAAGGTTTGAGAGTTTTTAGATAATAAGGGGCTGGCGCTTGGGTCATGACCCAAAGTCACAGATGGGGGAAGGGCCCAGGAAGACCAAGGGGTATTGAAGGCTGACCACGAGGCAAGCACACATCTTGACCCTACCTCCTCTTGGAATTTCCATCTGAACACCACTGGAATCCAGGAGTTGGTAGCTGTGTGTGTGCTTCTCTGTATCTTTTTTGTCTTTCTCTCTTTCTGTGTCTTCTTCTGTTTCTGTGCTCCTGCAAATTTTGATTAACAATTAATTGAACAGGCTTAGATTTTTTGAAGTTGAATGGAGCAAATCAATGCTTTGAGAAATGATTTTTGTTGATTGAATGTCTCTCATTGTTTGACGTGAGAAGAATTTTAAAAGGTAATACAAAACTTTTTGCATAACTGTTAAACCACTGAGATGCTGAACACGCCTCTGTGAAACAAAGATGTTAAAGATGAAAAAACCCAGGAACCTCCTCTTCCTTTCCAGTCAACAAAGAAGTAGTGGGTCCCAGCCCCGGCCCCCATCTCAACCAAACCAAACCAAACCCTGCCTTGGGCTGAGCCCCTTCCCCCCTCTCCAGGCTGCGCCCTCCCATCAGCCCCATTCAAACCAAACCAAACCCCAACAACTACCAAACAGGAAAAAAAAAGAGGCTACAAAACCCCAACCAGAACAAAGCTAGCCACAGCTATTAAAATCTTACCATCAAGTCCCCTCCCCCCAACACAACTCAAACCAAAAAGCCCTACAACCTACAACCCACACAAAATAACCCTACAACTAAAATTAAACACAAAACCCCAAAAAAACAACCATAAAACCAATCCTAACACAACCCAACCACAACTTCCACTACAAGTTACTGGTGGGTCAGGTGTTACCCCTTGCAATACTTCAATCCTCCCATGAGTTAAAGAAAAACAAAATACAAGCATATTAAAAAACAATATAAAACCATCAAAGTCAGTAAAGAAGAAATTAAATCCCCCTAAAAAAAGAAGGAAAATTACCTTACTCTTAAAACTAAAATCCTCCTTTAAATTATAAAGAAAAAACTCTTGTTCATTATAACACATAAAACAAAAAAAACCTAAAAAATATTCAAAGTAATATAAAAAAAACCCACAAAATAAAAGAAAAAATTAGAAGAAGTGTAGTTCATCAAAATTTTAAACAGAAAAAAAAAAGTAATCCAGTACCCCCAAAAGAGGATCTCTATTTTCAGTGATAAAAATATTTTTAAAAGTAAATAATAAAAACTTTCCCCTTTAAATACATCATCTTCAAAACAATACCCCATAAGTTCACATGGCCCATCAACAAGCTGTAAAAAAGCTTGTAGCAATGAAAATAACTTCACAATAAGAAAGTTCTCCGGACAACTGTTATCCATTACTAAAGTAAGAACCACAAAAAACCTATTTTTCCTTTTCTAAAAAAATCTCCATAACCTTAGCAAAAAGAACGTCTCTCCTGAAGTAAACTAAAAAAAGACTATTCTAGAAATAGTGAACTAACTAGAAATTTTAGGTTTATTTTCTTTACATTGTCAGTAAAAAAAAAAGCTGTACAGAAAAAATGAGTTCAAAAGAGTTTATTTTAATGCTTACTACCTTTTTTCTTTTAGTTACTTTCAATAAAATTTTCTTTATACCCTTTTAAAAGTTTAAGCCTATTTTACCTGTCTCCTAATCCTATCTCACAGCAAAAAAAAATGCATAAATAATTAACCAACAATAAAACCCACCACACTCATCAATATATTAGGAAATCTCAAAAATAGAAAAATCATAAATTAACAAACAAAAAAACCCCCTACAATGTCATAATAAAACCTTTTGCCAAAGTTTCTCTGATTTTCTAAAGTTCTCAGTAAAATCTGTTTGGCTGTTTTGAGCTCCTGACAATCTTTTGATGATATTTCTCCAGTGCATCAAACTCAGAGTACACAAATAATTGTAAATACTTTTAAATGTCTCCTTCAGAGAGTTTCTTGGAGAATGGGAGTCAGGGCTTGTGTGTCCTGCTTGGCACAGCCCAGGCAGGGCTCTCCCAGCCCCATTCCACACTCCATTTCCCAGCTGGAGCCGCTGGTGCCTCTGAGTTGTGCTGCCCCAGCCCCAGGGACGCTCTCCTTGTCTGCCCATTCCCCCACGGGCTCTGGCCAGGGATGGCCTCAGTGGGGGCTGCTGACATCCTCAGCAACTTGGAGGCTGCTGCTGAATTGTACTGCTGCAGAGGCTTGTTCAGCCTGCAGCTCTTCAGTGCAGGAATTCAGTGTCCCAGGGCTCATTAA